>NC_085861.1:48296221-48306221 GCF_034702125.1 Engraulis encrasicolus | reverse complement strand
TGCTCTCCTGTGAATGTTATGGCCTTATGACCAATAAAAAATATTATAACATGTAAATGTTTGGGTGGAATTAATTAAAGCAGACTCTGGTTGTTCCTTCTTGAGATTTCCGGGAAGATCAGACCATGTTTTATGATCAATTTTGACAGAAATGTAAGAAATTTCAAAGGGTGTACAAACTTTTTCCTGGGACTGTATACTTACAGAAATGTACACTTACACTTCATTTACATTGTTTTTCGAGTGTCTATAAATAACGTGTTACATTACATGTACTGTATGCAGGCCCCTATTGTACTTGCACTGCTATATGCTAACCTAACCCTAAAACTTGTAAGTGTAAAAAATGACATACAATATTGGTGCAAACTTCACTCCTGTCACTGTAACGGTTGTAACTTGCAAACCATCATAATATTTAGTTTAGTTTAGTTTAGTTTAGTTTAGTTTAGTTTAGTTTAGTTTAGTTTAGTTTAGTTTAGTTTAGTTTATTAGAGTAGGGACAGATACTGTATGTAGTATAGGTTGTGTAACAACCCAACAGCAAGCATCATAGCATTTGTAGCCAGAGCTAATTTCCGATGCCCGTCCCTAGAAGGACTTTTAAAACAATACGAACAGCAATATTAATAAATGTGTTGTCATCAAAACAGCCTAATCCACCCATTCTGTCCGATCACTCATCTTTGTATAATCTTTGTGAATGCAAATATATTTTGGAAAGTCAAAGGGAACTTATTGAGAGTTCATGTCACACATTCACAAAGCAGCGTAGCCTCTATTTCCCTCTGTCTCCCCATAAATATAGGCCACTTACAAAACTGCGCTGATAGACAGCACTAAAAGTGCCTGAACTCTCTTTACACAGTCACACACAGTTCAAAGCCATTGAGCTGACAATGCCTTTGTTTCCACTCCCACCCTGCTTTGCTGTGTCAGAGCTGTGTGTGTGTGTGTGTGTGTGTGTGTGTGTGTGTGTGTGTGTGTGTGTGTGTGTGTGTGTGTGTGTGTGTGTGTGTGTGTGTGTGTGTGTGTGTGTGTGTGTGTGTGTGTGTGTGTGTGTGTGTGTGTGTGTGTGTGCGCGTGGGTGTGTGTGGGTGTGTGTGTGTGTGCGTGTGCGTATGTCTGTGTATGTCTGTGTGTGTGAGAATGTGTGTGTACCGTTAGTCTGTGTATGTTTGTGTGTGTGCGCGCATGTGCGCTCGTGCATGTGTGTATGTGTGTATGTTTGGCCGGCCTCGTTCGTCGTGCTCGGTTGGCTCTGTTAGCGAACCTGTCTGCTCCGGATTCTTCCTGGCCATTTAGCTGTACTAATGGCCAGGGGGCGGGCCCAAGAGGCCCCATCTCTCTGCTCTGACAGTCACCCATCACCCTGATGTGCCCTAATGTAAATATTTGGACCTGTACTCTGACTCTGGCAACCCCCACCCCAGGGGCCACAGACTAGACTAGCTGCCTTTAATTTATATACAGCAGTTTCCTCCCCACTTAAGACACACATACACATACACTTCAGACACCGACACACTCACACGCACACACACGCCTACACACGCACGCACGCACACTCTCAATAGCGCACACACTCACACGCACACACTCACAAGCGCACACACACACACACACACACACACACACACACACACACACACACACACACACACACACACACACACACACACACACACACACACACACACACACACACACACACACACACACACACACACGCACACACACACACACACAGGGGACAAAAGGTTGACAGTGTGACTTAAGAAATGAGCGGGTGTGGAGAAAATGGGCTGGTGTTATGTGAGCCGTCAGGCCTCTGCAGCACTTATCTCCCCATCTCAGGTGAGTAAAGACTCAGGGTGGAGGGGGGGAGGTGCAGGCACTTCCAGAGACAGTGGCAAAGTCAAAGGGCCTCATTGCTCTTCAGCCTCCCTTTCCTGTAATGGAGAAACCGTCCATTTGGTGGCCTACACAGTAAATTCTGCAGTGATCATTTAACACTTAGAGAGTTGATTTGACATCATTTGGACTTAAATGAACTCTTTAAGTGTTGAATTAACACCGCAACATTTACTGTGTAGATGAGCAAACCGTTTTCGTCTTTGTGCCTTTAGAAATTAGCATCTGTGTAAACATAAGATTGTACATCTGATCAAGCACATCCTCATCCACAGCTGATCTAGAACCTACATACTAGGCATAGCATATACTGTATACTGAGTACCCATGAATAATCATTGTCAACAGGGCTCTAAATTAAACACCAGGCAACCGGCCAAATGCAGGTGAAATTTGTGTTTGGCTGGTAGAAAAATAAACTTACTACCCACTTTGACCCATTAGGGAGTGTGTGTTTGGCTAGTAGGATTAACATCTACAAGCCATTTTGGCTGGTGGAGGGGGAAAAAAAGTTAATTTACAGCCCTGATTGTCAATATAAAGTTTGATTTTTTTTTCACTTGACGTTCAAATTTTGTGGGACTTTTGGGTGTTACTGGTGCCCCCAAGATGTGCTCCCAAGATGTGCCCCCACTCTAGCTGACCTTCTTGTCTGCATGTGCCTATCACCAGGGGACTATACTACAAAGCTGGTCCAGGCTCTTCTATTAGATTATTTATCTCTTAACTCAACCTGGTTTACTCCTGAACCAGCTTTGTAGTAAAGGCACCAGCCCTTAATGGACATACAAACGGGTTAAGCATTCATCAGCTCCACAGGATTTCAAAAACAATGCCTCAATGTTTCAGAGATTTTAGAGAGAAATTCTTGATTTTCAGAGGAATTATGAAAATAATTAATTTTGTATGCGTGCACTAATGCACACACTCAAGCACATAATTTATCAGAAACAGTGTGTGGACTGCAGCCACTACGGCGGGTTGCTGCTTTAAGTTCACCCAGAAAGTTAAGTTATGTAACATGCTGTCAAAAATGTACACACACACACACACACACACACACACACACACACACACACACACACACACACACACACACACACACACACACACACACAAACGTGTGCGCGCGCACACACACACACACACACACACACACACACACACACACACACACACACACACACACACACACACACACACACACACACACACACACACACACACACACACGTGCGCGCGCACACACACACACACACACACACACACACACACACACACACACACACACACAAACACACACACACACACACACACACACACACACACACACACACACACACACACACACAGAGAGAGTCTAAATACATGCCCAGGGGTGTGCTGTGCTGGGTCAAAGTGTCAGTAAGCTCGTTTAGGGATGCCGAGTGGGACTTCACACCTCTCCATGCGCCTGGCTAATTGGCGGTAATTGCCAAATGTACTGGTCTGTAATTTAATTTTGGGGCCCAGGCCCGTGTGCACTCGGTTTGTGTGTGCGAGCTCCATCTCCATATTCCTTTCCAGTCCTCCACGGAGCATTGAGAGTATAGGCTGGACTGGTCATCTAGCATAGCGGGCATTTCCCGGTGGGCCCCGCACTCTTGAGGGCCCCTATTTTCAGAATTGTAAAAAATTATTTACATTTTTTTAAATTTTTTACATTTCTGAAAATAGGGGCCCACAAGGGTGCAGGGCCCACTGGTGACTGAGTTCTGCGGCGATAATTAGGAGGGGGGTCTCTTTAAGCCAAAAATGCCCGGGCCCTATTTCTCCCCCAGTCCAGCCCTGGTGACTTGAGAGTATAGGCCAGCATAGACCTCCTCCCAGTGTCATGTTCAATAACGCGGAGCAGGACGGGACCCAATTAGCACTGAGGGCTCAGCCTTTGGAGAAAAAAAAGGAGGCCTTGAGGGGATGTTTGTCGCGGGGACATAATTGAACGCGACACCAGCTTTAATTGAGGCAGCGCTGCGGGCAGGCACAGGGAGGGAATAGGGAGACGGGACGGAACGCCAGGGCAAGGAATTGAGGAGATGCTGAGGTACTGTACACAGTGAATGAATACTACGTTTGTTTTTATTGGGCACATGTAGTTTCCTGGTTGTTATAGATGGTGGTTCATATCGTCCCTCTCTGAAGTGTGCCTCTATAAAAATGTGAGTGCTAAAATTTAAGCCATCTTGGGGTTGAAAACCGTCATTAAAACCACTGTGTCATTTCATCACTGATCTTTTGGCAAAAAGCCCAGAATGTATAGCCTATGTATATCTATCATATCTCTCATCTAATTAGAGCTTTGGCCTTTGTGTACTCCCTGAAAATAACCACAACAGACTTCAGCTGCAAAGGATGACTTTTCCGGTTTAAGAGGCATATTCATGAGGCATATTACAAGGGTTTTCACACCATAACATATTTAACGCACACACATAGAGTATATCAGAATACCATTGTTGTTATTTGGTATCTATTCAGCATACTTCACCTACAGAAAATAAATGTGGAATCAACCAACCCCAAACCCTCTCTATACTCTGTTTAGCTGTGTCTTGTGTGTGTGGAGATTAACATCTAGATGGGTCGCATAGCCAGTGGACATGAAAGGACATGTACTGTACAGTTTGAGAGGCCCATACTTCTGGCCTATAGGAGAATTTCGTCTAGCTTCAGCCCATCAGCCCTGGGATGGGAATGTGGAGCTACAGGGCTAGAGTTAAAGGGGCTCCAGGTATTATTAAAAGTTTAATTAATCACGGTCCCGAGTCAGCCGACGCTTATGCGAGTCATTTGTAAGTGAACGATAGCTGTCACGACCACTTCCACGGTCCGCTGTCAGAAAACCCCACATGCAACTTTTGACAGTGCGGTCCGAACAAATGTCGTGGGAAACATTTTTCATTTGAAACATCGCTTTACATACCGTATTCAGATTTGTATCAATTGCTGGCATTCCGTGATGAAAAACAGTCTCACAGCGAGTTTATTTAAACAGCATTTTTTCATTACTGTATAGATTTTGAGACAGGAACGCCACGGGCACCACGCAAACGACGTTATCCTACATTGTGCCCCTTTAACCAAAGAGCATGTATTATGTTAGTCTTTGAGGATTACAGGTGCATGTGTCATTTTTTGATTACTACCATGTAACACACCTTCTATGAAGGTTTGTGTAAAATTCCAGAAAGACCTGGGGGAAAAAAACATCCTCCCTACCTAAATAAGGCTCTCAATTAAAAATCATTCTTTGGGGGGAAAAAGATTCCTCTCTACAGCAACACATATGATGCAAATCACATTATACACTTGGGAACTGGGTGTTCTTAAAGAGGCCATGCCAATTTTTTTAAACCTTCTTGCATGATTATATGTTATAACAGTTCATAATATGTTTTCCTGGTCGTGTTAATGTGAAAGATTTTTTTTATTTCGTTTGATTGTTGTAGTTTATGAAAATAACAAAACGGCTAAGCCTGGCCAATTGAAAAAACAGGGCAGGCTTACGTCACCCTGACTACCCGCCGTTTGGCCACGCCCACTTTTGACGAGTCAAAATTCATAAACATTATGAATGGAGCATCTTGGCAACTCGTAGCTATTAACCAAACCTTACTCATATCACTGATAACTAAACAGCATAAACACCCATTGTGCTGAGGATTGCACATGTAGAAATGGTAACAAACCATCCATGACTTTTCACTGGATACCTAAAAATAAAAGAAGAAAGCTGAGGTGGATCCATCCGGAAAAAAACTTCCAACTACTCACCGAGTAGCTAGCACCTGGTAAGTGTCTTTCAACATTTGTTTTACACTGTAACCTCTTAATACGTAAAATATAGGCAATTAAAGTGTAAGTCATGTAGATGACATTTCAATTCAAGATGCTTTCCATAAGAAAGCATCAATGATGCAGAGCTATGTTCTACCTAGTTAACCTTATGCCATAGCAGAAACTGGCGCTATGCTAAGATATTGTTATGCTGAGATATTGAGGGCTGTGTAATGCGTGTACATAAACACGGCATTTTTTAGTGCTCTTAGTAAAAAAGAAAGGCTATGAAGTTCAGTGTTATGGTTTAAATGTAAAATTAAACCATGTGCACACATCTCTAGCGCCGAATTTCCTATAGTAGGCTTACTCTTCATAGGATGCTGTCATGAAATGCCAGTCACATTATCCATAACCTGCACAGGCCTACCCAGCCTTCGAGTGCGTTTTAATATGCGACCTTGCCTCCTCCACTTGCTTCTCGTCATGATGACATCACTGACAACAGCATTATATTTCAATACCTTGCAAAAGCTCAATTGTAAAGTCTTTTTCTCATTTGCAAGTGGGATGGTGAATGAAAAACAGTCCCTCAAAAGTTGTTGTGGCGAGGCTGACAGCTGGGAAACTTTGTCGTTTTCTCCACGGAGGAGGGACGAGGAGACAAGCACAAGTGGAGGAGGCAAGGTCACATATTGGGATGCACACTTCATGTTGTCCTTGTAATTAATGTTAAGTGTAACACTTAATGTTTTCACAAAATTGTCTGCCTTCCAAAATGAGACATCAGTGGCCTAATGGTTAGGGAGGTGGTCTTGATATTGGGGCAGGTGCGAAACCCATCCTTACCTCTCTCCTCATCTCCATCATGGCTGAAGTGCCCTTGAGCAAGGCACTTAGCCCCACAATGCTGCAGGGACAGTAACCAATTCACTGTGATAAACTTGGTTGTTTGGGATAAAAATTGTAATTTAAGTATGTCTTTCTATTTCTCCAGGTGAGAAGAGCAATGACCTGATAGCTGAGATTGGATGTATGGAAGAGACCGAGGTCCAGCACACCAAGCCAAGTTTAACCAATTAACTTCCCCATTTCAGCGTCTGCACCACACCATTTCAATGTATTAATCAGATCATTCAGTTGTTCATAGACTTTATTTTTAGACACAAAGTACACATGCATTTTAGGGTTACGAAGGTGATACGAGGGGACATCTATCCTGGGATGGACATATAACACATGTGCATTTTATATTAATGAATGGTTGTCTGAACTACTGTGCTATCCTGACCTGAGTTCATATTATTACTTACATGCAGTATAATCCAGGCACCAAAATACCCATGTAACTGGATACATACATATACTGGATAATAAAATACCAAAGGAAATGCCTGGACGGACATCATTTCAGTTATTTCATATACATGTATGTTATTATCACAACTACTGTGTGTCATCACTGACTACTACCACAACAGGTACAGGTCAGGAGATGAATGCATCAAGGGATGAACGTGGGGGTAGGCACGGTGGATAAGGAGACCAGCATCACTGATAGTGAGGCGCTGCCAAAGCCCAAGCGAAGCCCCACAGGCAACTTCTTCATGATGGCGTCCTGTTCTGATAAAAAAGGAAAACATGTTATTTAAATTAATATGGTAATGCATTGTAATATACAGGTGTTAGACAATGAAAACACCTGACATTTTGGTGTGGGAAGTTTCATGGATAAATTGGACCACCTTGGTGGCCAGTCTACATTAATTGCACATTGCACTAAAGAGCAGTGTGTGAAGGCTCAATTAACAGGGAAAGAGCAAAGCACATATAGCCCACCAAAAATGTCTAATTTGTTAACCTGTTATGGTGTGTGAATTGCAATATTTTGAAGAGAACTGTGCTCTTATTACCCTGCTAATTGAACCTTCACACTCTGCGTCAGCTTCTGACACCAAGATGTTTCGTTGTCTAACCCCTGTACTGTTACAGTACTGATTGAATAATTACCTGATGTAGCACTAGGTTGTCTGAATTTAAAAATGTGATGCCAGCCAGTAGGATAAATAATATTAATCACAACTCACTATTCATTTCTTTACCTGTGCTGCTAGGATGTAATTCTTGGACACCATCCTGACGAATCCTGGGCACATAGAACAGTCTCTCATCCTTCTTCACCATGACCCATGGTTTTAGTTTGGGTGCTGACCACCTGACTCTGATGAACCTGCAATGACAAAATTATATACATCCATGTATAAATATATACATCCTATTACATTATAGGCCTACACTGGAGGTATAGCATAAATGGAAAGATTAAAAAAAATATGCATGTACCCCTAGATATGCATAAAGTGTAAATGTGTGCAGTTCAGTAATAGATGCTTCAGAATGAGGATACAGCATAATGATGAGATACACTGATAACAGGTATGCAGTGCTCAAGACTTCAAATGAACCTTTTTCATCACCAGCCAAAATGGCTAATAGATGTTTCATCTCACTAGCCTAGCCAGGCATACTCACCAATGGGTCAAAGTGGCTACTAATTTTTATTTTGTACCAGCCAACCTGAGTTTTCACCAGCATTTGGCTGATTGCAATGTTAATTTAGAGTTCTGGCTGTGCTTTTCTTTCTTTTGAGGGGGGGATATATTCTCAGGTTTTAAATGTATGCATAAACTAATCAAAGTGTAGGCCTATAACCGGTGTAACAGACTGAGTCCCCCGTATCAACTGGCGACTCCAGGTGATAAACCCAGTGATTGATCAAAACGAAAGTCTCAGTCCTGGTCTAAATGAATACACCCCAGATTAAGAGTGACACTTACGTCCAATCTCCACTGCTTTTCTAACATCTGCAGTCGCCAGTTGTTACGGCCCAAGATAGTCTTTCAC
This sequence comes from Engraulis encrasicolus, assembly GCF_034702125.1. Lineage (NCBI taxonomy): Eukaryota > Metazoa > Chordata > Actinopteri > Clupeiformes > Engraulidae > Engraulis > Engraulis encrasicolus. The sequence continues at coordinate 48,297,587 of NC_085861.1, read as the reverse complement.
AGCGGTAGTCTGTCCTAAATGTGTTTCTACATGTCTATAATTCAACACATTTTGAACACAATACAACAACATTGAAATAAGCTTACTTCTTGACGCATTGTGCAAACGTTGTGTCTGAAACAACAATGAAATCCACTTGGATCAAACGTAACGAGTGAAACCAAGTTAACCTAGACAACACGTCCGAGAAGAAAAATAAAAATATGAAGGCCTGCCTGATGCAAAAAATACAACATTGAGTGGTGTTGTAGGTTAGCATCTTACCTGTCCCATGACGAGGATGCCGCCGCGTTGATGAGCCATCAGTGACGAACTGGTGCATAAAGTTGCTTTGTAGTAGGCAATGAAGAGGCTCGGTGTAAAGTTAATGCATTTACTGAAGTAGTTTTAAATTGACACGGATTAAAACAATCCACCGCAGGCAGAGTGAGTACGTGGCTAGCAGCAACAACATGCACTTCTTCTTCTCCTCCTCCCAGGATCTGTATGCCCCACATATGCCATCTAGTGGCGCAGAATGCAATAAGGTTTTGTACATCATTAAATCTGCGCAAGTGTGGAGTAACGCTACTCAGCACAATCATTTTAACATTTAGCCTATTCGGCAACGCTTATTTTTCTTTTCTTTTATCTCAAAGGCTGAGAGCAGCCTGCGAGTCCTCAGTAGAACATGTTCTCTTCAATGACGTGGTTCTCTAGCAACAGCTGAGCCAATCAGTGCAAAGCTCATAAACATTATGGACAAACCGCTTAGTTCTCCTGAGAGGTGTTTTTGGGCGCAATAAAATGCTTTTGAAATACACCATCAAATAACTTTTCAGCTAAAATAATGTTGCATACCAGGTCAGAGAACACCAAGGATTATGAAAAAAAGGTGGACATGGCTATGTAATTAGAGTGGCATGGCCACTTTAAGAACATTGATTCTGTCTGCATTCCAGCAACTGACAAGCCAGACAGCACCCTGTGAGGCAAAGGGCTGAATTGGGGGAGAAATAGGGCCCGGGCACTTTTGGCTCAAAGCCCCCCAGACTCATCGGTGGGCCCCGCACCCGTGTGGGCCCAAAAGTGCCCAGGCCCTATATATATATATATATATATATATATATATATATATATATATATTTTTTTTACATTTCTGAAAATAGAGGCCAACGAGGGTGCATGGCCCACCAGGAAAAACCCGGTATGCCAGCTGGCCAGTCCAGCTCTGCCTATGAGACAAGGGCAGCCTGAGCCACAGCAGAGAGGAATGCAGAGGTGTTTGATGGGTTTGATTGTTCTGTTCTCATCACCTGAGATGGTGTAAACGCACCTGACAGCATCCTCCTCATCACCTCGCCTTTTCTCTGTCGCTCACTGTCTT
>NC_085861.1:48226221-48293721 GCF_034702125.1 Engraulis encrasicolus | reverse complement strand
AGGGAAGAGAAGAGAAGAGAAGGGAGGGGATGGGAAGGGAAGAGAAGAGAAGAGAAGAAGAGAAGAGAAGAGAAGAGAAGAGAAGAGAAGAGAAGAGAAGAGAAGAGAAGAGAAGGGAGGGGATGGGAAGGGAAGAGAAGAGAAGAGAAGAGAAGGGAGGGGATGGGAAGGGAAGAGAATAGAAGGGAGGGGATGGGAAGGGAAGAGAAGGGAAGGGAGCACAACAAGTTGACAGCAGGGACCAGTGGTGCCGTGCATGGAGGACCGCTGACAGCATTGGCCGGGCCCGGGACAGAGTAATCTGAAAGATCCCCCACGCAATACTTACAATGTAATGTAATGAATTCTGGGCCCCCCTCTCTCTTGTCCTGGGCCCGGGACAACATACCCGTTTGCCCTCTCCCACTGTCGGCTGCCCTGCGTGCAGGGCTCACACAGCGGCTGACAGGTCGGCCATGACATGGAAGGTTGTTTGGGCTAGTCTTTTGCTAGTCGCTCTGATTGCATTACTGTTACCACAGATCCAGGCAGCGCAATGAGCCATGGGTGAGAGCAGCAAGCAATCTCTTCCTGCCTCTTGATATCAGACATATAAGCATACAAACACATGTACATACATATCAATCTCTCTCTCTCTCTCTCTCTCTCTCTCTCTCTCTCTCTCTCTCTCTCTCTCTCTCTCTCTCTCTCTCTCTCTCTTCCTGTCTGTCTTTCTGTGTTCTCACTCTGTCTTTTTTTCTAAATCTCCTTTTCAAAGCTTTCATATCCAAGTTGCCAGAGCCATCATGCACACACACACATGCACGCACACACATACACGCACGATCACACATACACGCACGCACACACATACACACACACACACACACACACACATACACGGCATGCACACATACACGCACGATCACACATACATGCACACATGCACGCACACACACATACATGCACGCATGTATCCGCGCATGCACACACGCACAAACACACACATGCACGGACACACAAACACTCATACATGCACGCACATCACAAACACGCACGCAGACACAATCACGCACACACGCATGCACACGTGCACACACACACACATACATGCACGGACACACACACACACACTCATACATACACACATGCACACATGCACGTACATGTACACATACAATGTTATTCTGCTTTCAAAAATGTTTTTTTTTTTCATTTTTTCAAATCCTTTTCTGTTTTCAATTAAGTTGTTTGCCGGTATTGTGCCTCAGGTGCTTTGTCCACCTAGCTCTTCTGCACACTATTGTGGCAGCTAACAACAGATAATGAGGTTCTCTGAACACACACAAACAAATAGAGTACGCGCGCACACACACACACACACACACACATACACAGACAGACAGACAGACAGACAGACAGACAGACACACACACACACACGCACGCACGCACGCGCGCATGCACGTATGCATGCACGCACGCACGCACGCACACACACACATACACTCTTGTGTCTTGCTACCATGAAGGCGTCATCATCATTTAGACACCTTTGCATTTACCGGTATACTCTTTGCGTAATTGAAATGCATTGCAACTTTTTGTTCCGTCCCTGTCCTTGCACGTCGTCTTTTGTCTACATCTAGCATGAACCCGACGTAAACATTTGTCCGCCATGACAGAAGGTGGTGAGAGGAGCCAGAGTACCAGGCTGAAAGGGCCGCTGACAGCTTTTGTCGGGCCCAGGACAAAGTTGTCTGAAAGGGCCCCCCAGCCCAATACATACAATGTAATGAGGACCCAATTCTGGACCCCCTCTCTCCCTGGGCCCGGGACAAGTGTCCCCTTTGTCCCCCCCTGTCGGCACCCCTGCCAGGCTGAAAGGGGGCTATTGGCAACACCACTTCACTTGTACCTGCCCCTGTGCAAGCCACATGGCTTTGATGTCTGTCTACATGAGAACATCAAAAATAAACTAACCTCATCGTCTCCTTGGATCATTTAGATGTTAATTTGTGGCTGAGAATGATTATTAGGCATTCAGCGGAAGGTCAATGGGCCAATAAACTCGTCTCTTTTGCGAGCGTGCTCCGTCTCTCTTCCCTCTCTTCCCACTGTCTGTCGCCTGCATGCAGGGCTGGACTGGTGGAGAAATAGGGCCCGGGCATGTTTGGCTTAAAGGGCCCCCCCTCACAAATAGCGGCGCAGAACTGACTCACCAGTGGGCATGCACCCTCATGGGCCCCTATTTTCAGAAATGTAAAAACAATACATATACGTATATATAGGCCTACTGTATATATTTTTTACATTTCTGAAAATAGGGGCCCATGAGGGTGCAGGGCCCACTGGGAAATGCCCGGTATGCCAGATGGCCAGTCCAGTCCTGTCTGCATGACATGAGCCTTGCTTAGTGAGCACTACTACGCTCTGTACACGCGGATGCCATGCCGCTCCCGTCGTATCAAAAGCGCCCATTTAAGTATTAATAAACCCTCTCCACAAACCCTCGCCTTTATACATTTTCTAATGACTGCATTTAAGTCTTTCCCTTTCACTGACTGCATTAAAAAATTGCCAATCATCAGACATCACACATATAAAGGAGACACCCATCTTTACAGTTTTATATCCTTCAAAGGATCCATCAAATTATATCCATCTACCATTTCAGCCCTGCTACCGGAACTATTTGATAGTGCTCAACTCAAATATATTTGATGCTTTAGAACTGATTGACAAAAAGTAGAGACTTGTTATATGGATTTCTGGTCGCTTTTTGTGCTTACAGACGGGTGGGCCATGTTGAAAGTCTTCCATAGCTATCCAAAGCCAGACAGCAGCGCATTAAAGACTGAAGTAGGCTATCTGTTTTGAATGAAAGTGCCCCAATGCAGAGCAAAACTAGAAAGCAATCAAAGAGCGCTGGCCTCAGTCAAGTTTAAAGGAATGTGAATATTAGTCTCATCCTTGTAAAACCCTGTATCTATTTCCTAACGGCTGAATTATTAAATGTTTGATACAAATACCGGTAAGCAGGAAAACATGAACACTATTGAGGCTATTGAGATCATCCCGTTCCCCACCAAAATCTAATTGACTGATCATCTCTGTCATCATTATCATCCTCATCCTTATGCTCATCATCATCATCATCATCATCATCATCATTGTCAGAGCAGGTATCCATTCAAAGCTCACAGGGTCTTACAGCAGCTTAAATAAAATACACTTGCATACAGTACTTTGGTATATACAGTCAAGGGCTTGAAACAACAAAAATCGTACTCCAAACTCCAACACAAACAGCACAATGTGCACACAGGCAAGCATGGGCAACATAGATATTTCCAGAGAGAAGTACACACTCAAATAGAACGTACTGCACCCTAATACTATACCCTCCAATGTGCATCATATGCATACACTCAAAATACAACTGCACACAGTTAGGCGGCCTGGAGTGGCCAGTATAGGGAGCGCATGGCGCGTCCATGAGTCATGGCTGCCACACAGTACGCCTGAGTGAGCAAGAAGGCACTCAGGGAGGGGACGATGACAACCAGGAAGAGTATAGAGTAGAGTAGTGTAGGGTGGTGTGGTGTTTTGTGGTGTATTGTGGTGTTGCACCAATGGTGCAGTGCAGCGTGTCACACAAATCACTGAGCCCCTGTGCGCTCAACCCTATCCAAGCCCAACCCAACCTAAGCCCCAGCCATGCCTTCCCCAGACAAACCTCTCTCCAACCCTGCCTCTGCCAAACCCCTGTACCTGTCCTAGCCCCAGCCCTTGTCCCAGCCCCAGCCCGAAACCCAGCCCCAGCCCCAAACCCAGCCCCTGTCCCAGTCCCTGTCCCTGTCCCTGTCCCAGCCCCAGCCCCAGGCAACCCCCTTTCCAGCCCCATCCCAAACCCTGCCCCAGCCAAACCCCTGTCCCAGCCCCAGCCCGAGCCCCAGCCCCAACCCGGCGAGCCCTTGAGCAGGTAAGGACACGAGACACCCACTGGATTTACATGCCACAAGTGATGCAGAGAAAGAGCCACCTCGCCCGGCGCTACCACATCAAAGCAAGGCTCGGTTATTAACCAGGCGTGGAGAGCCCTGGAGGTCGCATTTCCATCTCGCCCCGTCCAGGTCCACACACGCAGCCAGCCAACCCCCTTTTACACGCAGCGGGCGCGCAGGCACACATACACCCTCTCACATGCACGCATACACACACATACATACACACACACATACACACATGCGTGCACACACAGACACGCATGCACAAACACCCACACACATACACACACACACGCTCGCGCCAACCCCCTTTTACACGCAGGCGACACACACACAAACACACTCACATGCACGCATCACACAAACACACACCCACACACACATACACACACACACACACACATGCACACACGCATACACAAACACACACGCACAGAAACCACCTCCCCCCGGGCTCATTTCAAATCAACAAGCGCTATTAGACATATGACTACTTTTAATGTCTCGTTCTGCCGCCACCGTCGTCTTTGGTGGTTGGCCATCCTCCGCGCTCGTCGCGCCCCCACTCCACTCCAATTCATTAGGCAACTTATTGGGCTTCAAGATTCAATATCCATGTTAATTTAATGGGTTCTTCTGGTTCGGAGGGGATGAGGGGATGAGGTGGGATGGATGGCTTTGATGTTCAACAAACTTGGCAGTCAATCGGCAGTGGCACAGAATCAGGGTATTAATGAAGGACGCGTGGCGCGGGGGCCATTGGACAATGGGGGCTCCGGCTATTGTTGTTGACACACACATGCATGCTAATATGATCCATTCATTTTCATTCGCATGCGTTTTGCAGATGTGCTTGAGAAACCATTTCACCTGGCCGGTACTGCTGCTTGGTGGGTCTCCTCTCCAGTACATATGCGTATCTCTCTCTCACACACAAACGCGCACATACACAAACGCACGCACGCACACGCGCATGCACACAAACAAACGCATGCACACGCACACGTGCTCAAATACACACACACACACACAAACACACACACACACACACACACACACACACACACACACACACACACACACACACACACACACACACACACACACACACACGCACACGCACGCATACGCACACCCACATGCACACGCACACACTCACACATCAAGAGGCAGGCACACCCACATGCACACGCACACACCCACACATCGAGAGGCATGCAGGCAGGCAGAGAGGCAGGCAGGCAGGCAGGCAGAGAGACATGCAGTCAGGCAGAGAGACAGGCAGGCAGGCAGGCAGGCAGGCAGGCAGGCAGGCAGAGAGGCAGGCAGGCAGTCAGTCAGGCAGGCAGGCAGCCAGAAAGGCAGGCAGGCAGGCAGGCAGGCCCATTCAGTCAGACCAGTCGCTCATGGGGGCTTCCAAACAAACACACTCGGAGACAAGGTGGTGAAAGAACATTTTCACCATAGAACTGTAGTGATAGATTGAGGTCAAACGTAAAAGGCTGCGATGGCTTGTCATAGAGCGGAGCATGTGTTAATCCATCTGGAGCCATGAAAGGAGCAGCAGCAGCACAAGCAAGGCAGGCAGGGCCGCCCGCCGCCCCGCTAGCACTGCGAGCAAAAGAGCATGTGCCGCCCCGGCCTTGGCTCAGCAAACGGCAAACTGGAAGAACAGACGCCAGACACACACACAGACACACACACATGCATGCGTTGCACACACACACACACACACACACACACGCACACACACACACACACACACGCGCGCACACACACACGCACACACACACACAAACACACACACGCACGCGCATACACACACACACACACACACACACACACACACACACACACACACACACACACACACACACACACACACACACACACACACACACACACACACACACACACACACACACACACACTGTTAAATTGTAGAGAGGAAATACACTTTAATGGTTACAGTACAATAATAAAGCCGCATCAATGTGCAAATATCATGTTTAATAATTAGTAACATGCGTTATGTGAATTGTGGTTTTACTTAATACGAAATAATGAAGAGATCAAATAACAGATCTCAGCTGATCAGACCCACGCAAGTCATGTGGGAAACTATAGTGCATTGTGCAGCAGAAGCAGTGGTGTGGTCTACGTAGAACGCGGGTATACGGAGTATTCCCACTTCTAAATTTCAGGGATTTCAGTATACCCACTTAAAATTGATTGATCCATTATTTTGAATAGCACAAATATATACAGTATATCCACTTCAAAAAAATGCTCAAATATACAGTATACCCACCATAAAAAAGTAGACTACACCACTTAGCACAGGGGTGGGCAATTATTTCGGCCCAAGGGCCGCATTGGGTTTAGAAAGTTGACCAAAGGGCCAGATGTCGTAGGCAACTTGCCCGTGCCAATAATAAGAAATGGTGTACGCCAACATAATTACACCATTGTCAGGTATGCCCTTCCTGCTAATTGTATCTAGTTGTAGACTTTAGTAATCTAATCTTAGGTTTCCAAGACCCTTGTTTTAGCTTCCCAATTTAAGAATGAGTGACCATATGAATCTGCATTTTTTTCTTGGAAAGGCTCTGAGGGCCGCATGAAATGGCTGAGCGGGCCGCATGTGGCCCCCGGGCCTGAGTTTGCCCACGTCTGACTTAGCAGAAGTGTGTGCACAGTGTGTGTGTGTGTGTGTGTGTGTGTGTGTGTGTGTGTGTGTGTGTGTGTGTGTGTGTGTGTGTGTGTGTGTGTGAAAGAGAGAGAGAGAGAGAGAGAAACGGAGACGGAGACGGAGACAGAGACAGAGAGAGAGAGAGAGAGAGAGAGAGAGAGAGATTGTGGTCTTAGGAAAATGCACAGAAGAACACAGACTTTTTTATTTTATTTTAAGTATTCCTCCCTCGACCCACGACTTGTAACTAATTCACAGCACAGGCCGCGCAGCAGAATGGCTTGAAGGGAACATGGAAGGGAATTAATTAAAAGCGACCTCGGTTTGTTATCGCACTTGTCATATAAGATTCCGAGCATTTAACGCGGTGGCTGGCGCACGAGGCGCAGGAGCCCGGTCTAATTACGGTAAACTTGTCACAGGCTCCTCGGCCCTGCGACTTTTTCTGTGGGTGGCACCCGCGCCAGAGACAACAGGCTGTTGGAAACCTGCGCGCACCACTGCCTCGCAGGCGAAAACCTGTGCCGCACCCGGTCACACGAGCTGCAGCTCCAGAATAGCAACGTCGGAAGCAATTAATTCCGCAGATTTTGTCCCTGGTTAAACCATGCATGTTTTGGTCCAATGAACTTTAAAGATGCCTTGGTGTTTAACTAAGGGCGGCTGTATGGTGAAGTACGAAAATAACCCAGTTATTTGATACAGATTGATCGCAAAACCATGCAGCCAGCCCTGGCGCAAAAAAATACACGTTCGACACGAGCTTTAAAAATTGTGCATAGGCTACTACCTACTACTACTACTACTACTACTACTACTACTACGACTGCTACTGCTACTACTAGTAGGCTACTAATAATAACAATAGCCTAATAACAATGATGATGATGATGATTATGATGATGATTATTATTATCAATAATAATATTGCTACTAAGAACTCGGAACGAATAATGTCAAGCATAGGCTAAAAGGTTAGGCTGAGGCCTACCTAAACGTTACCACCAATTCCTGTTGTTTGCATCGTCAGCAAGAGGTTGGGAGGGAGAAGTGCATCTAGTGAATCTCGCCTTATGTTGCCTAACAAAAAAGTTTAGTCAGATGAAGTGGTAAAAGTCGACAATACACAAAGATGACAATCATTCAATGTACTAACATTGTGCTCTCTTTTAAAAGGGCAATTTTGTTGTCAAATGACACAAGTCATCATTTGAATTTATACCCACATGAACCATTGAACACTAACTATTGGTTAGGCCCTACTGAAATAGTTTTTACATTCAGAGTCAGACCATACAGATACGTGGCAAGAAATGTATTTAACATATTTGAAAGTTGCACTAATTTACAGTAACATATTGGGTAACATGAAAGTAATTTCTTTATTACATATTTTAACATTAAAAAACTGAAAAAAATGTGTGCGCTCCACTCATGCCTTCATCAATATGACATGAAATGTGTATCCAATATGGGGATTGATGATTGCTGATTACAATCAGGTACGAAAGGAGTTTGCCCATATGATGAGGGCACATATGGGAAATTGATTTTTGTGTTTTGAATAACAGTGTGTTCCATGCGAAAACCAAATTTGTGTCAAATCCAGGGAATTGTGTGTTGTGCTTAGTCATAATTGTGTGTCAAGTATCAGAAATTGTGTGTAAACAATTAAGAAAAACTAATTATACTGCTGTTGTTTCCATTCTGTCTGAACTGGCAGGAAACTCGCTGGACTTGAGGAGATGGCGCCATCTGCTGTTCAAAGAAAGGAAGAAACAATACTTAAAAATCCTTTTTTATCAAGGAACTGATAACACCGGCTATATCATCTCTCTCTCTCTCTCTCTCTCTCTCTCTCACACACACACACACACACACACACACACACACACACACACACACACACACACACACACACACACACACACACACACACACACACACACACACACACACACAAGTTCTGGGTCTGTCCTGATGGACCAGACATGGGGGGCATATGGCAGCCTGGGAGAGTGGGAGTCGACTCGGAGTCGGCACTCTGGAGCGGCAGTAATGAGCCCTTGGTGTTGATGGACACACAGGCTCCAAACAAGGTCAAGCAATGTCAATGTCAGACTACAGATGTCACTCACTCACTCACTCGCTCACTCACTCACTCACTCACTCGATCTCTCACTCACTCACTTGATCATTCACTCACTCATTTTCTCATTCTCTCTCTCGATCACACACTCACTCACTCACTCACTCACTCGATCACTCACTCGATCTCTCACTCACTCACTCGCTCTCTCACTTGATCACTCACTCACTTGATCATTCACTCACTCATTTTCTCATTCTCTCACTTGATCACTCACTCACTCACTCACTCACTTGATCACTCACACATTCGATCACACTCACTCGATCACTCACTCACTCACTCACTCACTCACTCACTCACTCAGTCTTTCACTCACTCACTCAACTACTCACTCACTCACTCACTCACTCACTCACTCACTCATGTCATTATCATGTCTGCTCCCTTCAGATATGAACCAGTCAAACCCTCAGGCAGCAGATGCACTTGTGATCACACATACGCAAAAGCAGTATGCATAGACATACATGCACGCGCGCACACACATACACTTGTACATACACATATTAAGAGGCATATTAGCAAAGAAGACAATTTCAAACAGAAAAGAAAAAAATATAACGATTATACAAATGCTAATTCTTAGACTACACTAGGAAGACAAAGAAGACTGGTGTGAGAAACAATTGAACAAACAACACCATAATGATAACAATACAATTTATCTATTATAAATCCCCTTAACCCCTTAATGCGCGCCGTACCTTCAGTGGCACGCTGTAATAGTCACTGAAATGTAACTACCATAGCGCTATAATACTATGACGCAACACAGGCTTTTTAGTAATGCACCACAACTTGGTCATTACCATACTGGTAACAACAAATGTATAAAGCCGCGTCTTAAGGGGTTAATCAGATATGAGAGAGAGAGAGAGTTGTCGTGCCCTGCAGCTATGCTAGAGGAGGGACGCTGTCCTTACCCTTGTCTGGTCTGGCCTGGTAGACAAGCTATTGATCCACGCCAGGGGCAAAGACAGGGTGGGCTGCTTGTGTGTGTGTTTATGTTTATGTCGTGTACAAGTTATGTGTGCATATGTGTGTCAGGGGTGTGCATATGTTACATAAGTGTGCGTGTGTGCGTGCGTGCGTGTGTGTGCATGCGTGCGGTCAGTTAGATTGGGGGCAAAATGGGGGTCCCAAGCGCAGACACCCGGTCTACAGTAGTCTGGTTCTCATCTCATCTGTGCTGGTTCTCACACCTCTAGGGACGGATTATGATTCCATGGGCCCCCGGGCCATACAACAAGAAAGGCCCCCCTCCTTGAGTGTTGCTAGTTTACAAAAATATTCAGTTTTTAAGGCCAGATGTTTGAGACCCTACGTTGTTGGGGGTTCGGGGGGTTGTCCCCCGATAAGCTTTCATCATACAGTTGTTAAAAGTGTGATTCTAACACAAAATGAGTGTGGAAATACAGAGGTTTGGGCTTTGAGCCCCTTGACTCTCTGGCCCCTGGGTCCTGGCCCGGTAGGCCCATGCAGTAATCCGTCCTTGCATACCTCCCAATTCCCCCACCCTATAAATTAGCTGGTCGCCCCACCCAGCCTTCAGGCGGTCAGTAGCCTCTATGTCCCAGGCCACTTCAACCCACCCCCCCAAAGCCAGCCAGCCAGCCAGTCGGTCGACACCAGACAGCCACAAAACATCCCTAACGGTCGCCGGCCTCCCGCTCTCGCCTCCCATCATAAGCACATCGATCGCTATCGACACTCAACTCACTGGCAGGCAACACAGATCCCCCCCAACACTGTGTGCACAGCCACAGCCACTCATGCAGGAAGGTGTGATTCATACACACCAATGCCTCTGACGTCACAATATCTTTTATTTAAATATCCAATCTTATTACCACGTCCAGGGCTGGACTGGCCATCTGGCATAGCGGGCATTTCCCAGTGGGCCCCGCACCCTCGTGGCCCCTTTTTTCAGAAATGTAAAAAAAAAAAAATCTGACATTTCTGAAAAGGGGCCGACGAAGGTGCGGGGCCCACCGGAGAGTCAGTTCTGCGCTGCTGATTATGAGGGGCCCCTTTAAGCCAAAAGTGCCCGGGCCCTATTTCTCCCCCCAGTCCAGCCCTGACCACGTCCATTAACCCCGCCCATTTCAACGCTTTCCATTCTCCCATTTCCTGTCTGCTAGTTCAGCTTAGGCTTCCCATAGGCCTACCACTTCTGAATGATTAGGCACTGACAACAGCGACCAAATAATGGCGCAGCCCTTGTAACTGTGGATAGCAGTTTAAACACAGTGCTGGAGTATATCGATCACCACTTGGGGCTGCTTACAGAGGGACATTTTTTTTAATGAGGCAATATTTTACAACCATGCTGATTGTACGTCTATTCATGTTCCAAGCTTTGTGGAGTTTTTTTAAACATCTAAACACAGGTACATTGAACAATGTTAACTGTACATTTTACAAATATATTAACAGGACATACATATTGGTTGATGTTGAACGGTGCAACACTTACACGTGTAATGTCATGAACAAACAGCAGAGGGAGACAAGTGACCACTGTATACAGTTTGCACAGTAATGGGGTTTTTATACAGTGCTTTTGGCTTGTCATTACAAACCGACTTGCTCATAATGCACTTTGATCTTAGCCCTGCCTGAAAACTGCATAGAATCTCCCTACTTACTTACAATATATACAAGATTTTTTTTTAAATCCACAGAATTTATAAGATTGGGTCTGACAGGGATGCCGTGTTGCATATCTTCTGTGGTTGTAGGCTAGGTCTTGATGCTGTGAAATTAGGCTATTTAAGGACTTTTATTATTGTCTTTGTTTGTGTGTGTGTGCATGTGCCTGTGTGCGCACCTTCTCACATGAAACCCGGACAATTGGCACCGTGCGGCAGCCTCCAGAGCAGAGAGGGAATGTGTATGTGAATGTGAGGTATGTGTATGTGAATTTTGAAAGCGCTTTAAATTAAACTTCATAGTTCTACTGCACTATATAAATACATGATGTATTGTATTGTATTGTTTTGTTTTTCGGGATGGGATGTTCCTGTTCCAAAGATGTCCTTCTTCAAAGTGAGGTGATGAATTGTACCAGTGCTTCACTTCAAATTTCCACAACTTTCAAGTCCAGATGCAGAGCAATGTTTCACATTCTTTGCGATGGAGTCCCACGCACTGCCTTTTATCACTGGAAGAATCCACTCCATGATTTAATAGTAGTGTCATAATTAGAGATGCACCGGATCCGGATAATAGGGTTTTTCACAGGATCCGGATCCGGCAGGATCTTGAGCAGTGGATCCGGTATCCGGCATGCTACCTAAAAATCAAGATCTGGTGCATCTCTAGCCTAGGCCTTTCAGTCAGTCTTTCACAACCCCAATCACTGCATGGAGTGAAAGCCCTTTGGAAGCCAGTGTTGCAGACAGTGTGGCAGTAAGCCAATAAGTCTAAAAAGTCTCAATAGTTTGAGCAAACGTAATAAAAAGGGCCCATGTGTGTGTTTGAACCCTTTTGTAGGATCCGGTATCCGGTTCTGGATCTGGCAGGATCTTAAGCAGTGGATCCGGTATCCGGCAGGATCCTAAAAATCAGGATCCGGTGCATCTCTAGTCATAATAGATACAACATCTGTAACTTTTCATTAATAAATCATAAAGAACTCTTGCTAGGCTTCCCACGCTTTTATCCAAAGCAGACCTTGCAAACCTTGTACTAAACATATACATACAGTAACCTACATTGACAATTCCTCAGTTGCCCGGCACTGGTCCTCTGATTCTGGAACTGTATCAAAGAACATTATTGTGTGTGTGTGTGTGTGTGTGTGTGTGTGTGTGTGTGTGTGTGTGTGTGTGTGTGTGTGTGTGTGTGTGTGTGTGTGTGTGTGTGTGTGTGTGTGTGCGTGCGTGCGCACGCGCGTGTGTGTATCCTTAGGACACTCAGTGAGCAGATCCTTTCAGTTTTGTAAAGAGCTCCTATAAAATTTGGCTTGTGGTATGATAAACGACTATCTGTCAATCCAAATAAAGAACTTAACTGTGTTCTGGAACATGTTGTGGTACTCTTTCAAGATGTCTTCTTCATTAGGCTTCACCATCCTTAGGTCATATTACAAGAGGCAGTCACAAGGAGAAGCCGGGGAGACCACTCATGGTCTCATGGGACCACTCATTCTGGACCACTGAAAACCATTAGAAGCTCTAGGGAAGACCATGTTTATGTCTTCTTCCCAATAACAGTAAAAATGTCCCCATAAAGCCAAAAGCCAGTAACTTAATTTAGTCAAAACCGAGTCTTTCCTGGATCTGGACTTCATAGCCCATTGTGTCCTGTGACCGAATATGACACTTTTCCCTCTTAAATATGCCTGCGCTGCGCTGAGACCTTGGATTCGTCTGAGCTGCTCCTCAGCTAGGCTTGTTTGTTATAAAATAAGTAAACAGTAAACAAGCTCTGATCCAAGAAGTGTCATCTTTTGTGACGCCACTCATCTTTTGTGATCACACCAACATCTGATGTCAAACAAGGTTTTTTTTTTTTTTTTGCTCAGCAGTTTGTCACCAAAATTGACTACAGTCTGCTGTAATTCTTCCCCGACAAGGTCAAGAGTTTCTTAATTCCAAGCGATCAGATTCCAGAATTGGAACTTCAGAAACTGGGCCGGTGTGTGCTGTGGGCCAGACGCTGCTGGTGGTTGGCACCACTGTGGTCCCCCTGCGATGGTTGCTCTGGCATGGCTTCGGCAGCACGTGTGCCATTAAGCTGCGGTGGTGGCATGGCTGTTGCTGTTGCCGTTCCCGCGACCACCGCCGTCCCTGCCGTCTGCTGAGTGCTCCGCTTCTCAGATTCCCTCCGGCAGAGGCGGAGCCGGAAGTGTCCGCTGAGCATGATGTAGATGAAGGGGTTGACGCTGCTGGCGGCGTAGCTGAGGCAGACGGACAGGTAGTAGCAGGTGTGGTAGGCCAGCGACGGCCTCCGAAAGCTCAGGTTGACCAGCTGCAGCACGTAGTAAGGCCCCACGCTGGCCAGGAACACGGACACCAGCACCAGCACCGTCTTGGTCAGGCGCACCACGCGCTCACGAGGCACGCTGGTGTTGTACCTGGACAGTGACGACAAAACAACACACACGTCTTATTTAAATGTTTTAGTTAAACTGCACATAGGAGACTGGTCAAATGCAATTTCAAACTTCTGTGCTAAGCCTGTTACATAGATTTTTGACAATAAAGTATACTTGACTTGACTTGACTTGTGTGGTTTGTTTCGTACAGAAAAAAATGAGGGAAAAATGGATTTGGAATTGTTCGCCCACAGAGACATATCCTTGACACTATATTTATGAGTGAGCAATGTAATTTTGTGAGTGATTTTCCGTTATCACTTTGAGTATCCTGCAGCAGCCTAAATGTTCTCCACACTTGGTCTAGAAGACCAATCACAAGACTATCTGTGTACCAATGTGTAGTGAGTCTTTGGGTAAGTGTTAGCACAGTTATAATAATAATAATAATAATAATAATAATAATAATAATAATAATAATGATAATGATAATGATAATGATAATAATAATAATAATAATAATAATAATACATTTAATGGTTAAAGTGCAGTATCACTATACACCATGGTCTCAAAACACTATAAAACAAAAAATAAAGTAAAATAAGATAATAATAAAGTAACTTTAAAAATAATAAAGGAAATAATAATGAGGAAAATGAAACTGAAACTAAATGAAACTAAACTTTTCAGTGACTATTACAGTGTGCCACAGGAGGTATGGCGTGCATTAAGGGGCTAAAAATCAGACCAATGCATTTTAATCCCTGCCGTGATAAGATGAAAACTGGATGAAAACTGTTTTCAATCTGAATTTGAAAACCCAATAGAGCCTATAGGGCGGCCGGGTGCACGAAAGGCGAAAGCCCTGTGGCCAGCTGACTTCTTCCGCGTCTCAGGGATGGAAAGGAGACCAGCATGCATGGACCGCAGAGACAACTACTACATGCAGAAGTATAGTTTGAATACCAACCACTGGTTGTGACCCTCTGATGAAGCCGACGCTACAACATCAAAACATGTCAGATAAAGGATAAAACTTTTGTAACGTCAGAAACAAAAGAAAGACTTGAAATAACAGTTAGACATGATGAAAGCAGTACATCTGCTGTCCCAACCAGCATGTGTGGTTGTTAGGTGTACACACACACACACACACACACATACACACACACACTCATAACTGTCTTTCAAAGACCGCATCCCATGTGCCAACGGCAAAAAGCCCCTTTGTGGACACAGTCTCTCATAGGATTTTTTATACTTGTGGAAGATTGTGCTTTTTCCTTAGGCTGCCTTTTGGATCACTTAATACTTGCCAAAGCTGCAGGCTTTCTGCGCTACCAGAAAAGCCCTTCATTGCACAAAGCAGCTTTTCAGCAGTCACATCTCAGGAAGAGCCAGTGGCATCTCTTAACTTTGGTAGTCCTGTGCATGCAAGCGTCATGGGAGCTTAAGCTGCCATTCACCCTAGAGCAATTCAAATAACACAACTTTTTTTCAAACCTTTTTGACCATGTGAGGCAGATTTTCAACAGATTCTACTCTCCTGGTGTGTGCAGAGTGTGTGTGTGTGTGTGTGTGTGTGTGTGTGTGTGTGTGTGTGTGTGTGTGTGTGTGTGTGTGTGCGTGCGTGCGTGCGTGCGTGCGTGCATGCGCGTGCGTGTGCGCGCGTGTGTGTGTCTGTGTGCAGGTGTGTGTGCGTGCAGGTGTTAGTGTGCATGTGTATTTCTGGGCACTTCTTTGCTTTGGGGTATCGTGCGCTGATTAGAAGAGCTTGTGTGGAGTGCAGAGTCAATAAGTAGAGCTTCAATACAAATCCAAAAGTAATGAAAACATGTTAGAGAACATCTGTTCGGTGGAATGCTCGTGAGAGATTTACTCCAATTTAGCCTCCCTTTTTTATTTTCCTTCCTTGCTCATTTCAACTGCAGTCAGGTGAGGGCTGCCTCTATTCTGGCCAAAAAACAAGATTGTGGTGAAGGCAGACTTACTCTGTATCTATTAATCATACTTTTAATGTAACTTTATTACTCCTTTTTAAACATGTTCTGATTACATAAGATAGAAACATATGTCTATTGAAGAAACAGACATAGCACTTTCAGATGTCTATGTATTTATTTACCCACAAATGTTTCGGGCAGAGCGCTCTTCTTCTGCATGTAAGGCTGTTTGCCAATCGTAGACAGGTAAGTAAGTGAAAATCCGAGAGTGCAGTCCTTTTGCTTCTTCAATATCTAATCTGGACAAAACAACCAGTAGGGTGGGTGTCTGTGAGGTGAAGGAGGAGAAAATGTCTCCTGCCCTCACCACTCCCTACACCTCCATCCATGGCTAAAGTGTCCTTGAACAAGGCACCTGACCCACATTGCTTCAGGGACTGCAACCAACAGCCTGTAAAATCTGTAAGTCGCTTTGGAAAGCGTCCGCTAAGTGTAATGTAATAATAATAATGTAATGATGTCTCAGGCAGACAATGAGGGAGGATTTACAGATGGACGAGACTGGCTACTGGCAATGTTACTGCAGCGCCTGGCCAGTTTTCTGAATTCCAAATACCCCACGCGAGCACTTAACCGTTAAGACACAGCATTATAAATTTGCTGTCAGCAGAAAAACAATGACCAAGTCGCAGTGCATTACTAAAGGCCATGCGTTGTGTCATAGTAGTGTAGTACAGTACTATGATAGTTAACTTTTCAAAGAGTATTACAGTGTTCCACTGGTGGAACAACATGCATTATGGAGCTACATGGGACTACTCAGAGGGCGAATTCAGGCCAAAGGAGAACCTTGCCAGTGCCCGTTCTCGCACCTTATCACTAACCAGCCGTTGTGCTCACGTTGTAGATCTTAGCGTTCGTGAACCGCAGATACTTTTCTCCGCGAACCATGACGACAACGTGGGCAAGATTTTCGCCACTTCTTTTCGTCTGCCACGTGTATGACTATTGAAAAGGAAATGTAAACATGGGGCGAATGATGTTTCAAGAAGTCAGAAGCTCATTGCATAAAGGTGGAAAAACCCAGACAACGGCTTATAAAGGGCACACAAGAATAGAAATGGCAAGATCTACTTCATGTGACACCTATTCTGTCCACATAACTCAGTGAGGATGTTTTTTAATAGCCCACACCACAGGCCTTTTGTAACTTCTTCAAAAACAGCATAATTTCTCACCTTTACGAAAACAGCAGACAACTGTTTGACACTTTAAAGACTTTTCTTCCAGGCAAATTGGGCAACAGTGACTGTCATTCTACTTCCATTTACTTTTCAGTAGTTCAAAATGAAGGGCAGGATTGTGTGAAGCCTGAAAAAAAAAATCTACAGAGCTGGGCTGGCCATCTGGCATAGCGGGCATTTCCCGGTGGGCCCCTATTTTCAGAAATAAAAAAATACCATTTTTTTTTTTTACAATTCTGAAAATAGGGGCCCACGAGGGTGCGGGGCCCACCGATGAGTCAGTCCTGGACCGCTAATTATGATGGGCCCCTTTAAGCTTAAAGTGCCCAGGCCCTATTTGTCCCCCAGTCCAGCCCTGCATGTCTCCTGCTGTGTGTGCCGGTTGTACACTACTCAATTCTATGTTTAAGGTCAGGATACCACCACTGATAATTAAGGACACCGCTTGGGACATCACAGGACAGGGCATCGCTCTTAGCAGGAGTGTCACCAAGCTTATCAGTTTCAAGTGGGCTTTTCTCAGAATTCATGAATGCTCTCATTCTACTCTTACACAATCATCTTACTGAAGAACAATTACACATCACCGGAGGCCTCTCTCACGCTCTCTGAATACTTTTCTCAGAATTTAGTTTTATAGAACAATCTAACAAGGCCGATTTACTGGTATCACTCTCCATTTCTTTTTTCCAAATATTTTTTGGGGTCTATTCATGCCTGTATTTTTGGACAGAACATTAGAGAATATGACAGGAAACAAGTAGGAGAGGGACGGAGGGAAGGATCGGGAAACAACCCCCCGAAGGATCAGAAAACGACCAACCCGGAATTCGAACTCAGGTCCCCTGGTATGTGGCACGCCACCTTAGCCATCTGAGCCACGGCACCCCCTTCATTCTCCCTTTCTGTCTTTGGCCTTCCATCCATCCATCCATCCATCCATCCATCCATCCATCCATCCATCCATCCATCCATCCATCCATCCATCCATCCATCCATTGGTTAAAAAGCCAAATCTGTATTGTTAAATACCAAATGCAATTATAATACATCCACCCATCCATCCATCCATCCTTTGGTTTAAGAGCCAAATCTGTATTGTTAAATGCCAAATGCAATTATAATCCATCCATCTATCCATCCATCCATCCATCCTTTGGTTAAAAAGCCAAATCTGTATTGTCAAATGCCAAATGCAATTATAATCCCATCCATCCATCCATCCATCCATCCATCCATCCATCCATCCATCCATCCATCCATCCATCCATCCATCCATCCATCCATCCATCCCTCCGTCCGGTGTTACCCACTGGTGAGCCTTGTTGTTCCTCTGGTACATGCTCCATGTGTAGCGCAGTATGAGGATGTAGCAGAGGAGGATGAGGGGCAGCGGGAGGAAGAAGGCCACCACCGTCTGGTAGATAGTGTACCTAGCAAACAAAACAAAACAAAAAAACAGCAACACAACAACAAAGCTGTGAATCCCAAGGAGCATTATAAAGCCTGAGTAAAACGTAATGGCAATAGTCAGACGTGCATGAAGTGTTGATGCCTGTTCTTGCTTGGGGACTAAAAGACAGGTGTAATCTCCATCACCGACATCAACAAACAAAGCAATGCAATCACAGTGAAACTGCTGAGAGATTGTGGAACCATTCATTTCCTGCCAGTTGACTGGCTGGAGCCCTGGGGTACCTAAACTAGAACAGTTTTGTTCTGGCTGACTCACCCAGCAGTCAGTGCACTCATCCAGTTATGTGTTTTGCATGTTAACAAAAAGGAGCTGCTCTGCTAAGGCTTTATGAGGGTACAGTTTGTAGGCTAACAATAACTGAACCTGACTTCAACCAGTTACTGCTGTGATGCACATTAAATAGTATGCCTGAACGAAGTGTAAATACTGATAATTAAATTAAAACTTTAACTTGAAAATCATCACCTTCATCTCCAGCAAGTAACCAGGAAGTAACATATAGTCATCTGTCTCTTTGCTGACTGTGTTCCTGAATTTCTTGGTGTGGAATTCAAATGCCTTTTAAAGGCCTGTCCCTCCTCTAAATCGGTTCAATATTTATGGATGAACTACATACTTGTGCCGGAGGACATTGCTGTATCATAGTCTGAGATCAACATTGACCAAAGCCTAAAGAGCAGAGACAGATCATCTAGAAACTTTCCTCAGGACTATCATGGGCTCTAGAATCTTTGGTGCAGACCAGGCCATCTCAATCATAGAGTAGTGTCTTTATATACATCAACAGTTACATAAGGCCATACTGGTGTATGTGGCTGTCTGCTTACAGTATGTTACCGCACAATGATGCATGGCTTAGCAAAGGAACAGAGAGCAGCGGAAAACATCCTGTCTCTGATTTAGCAGTGTTTCTCCTGCAGTTATCCCAGACAGACACGGGGAGTGATTTATTAGTCTTCACAGAAAGCCTCTTGGGTCAGTAATATATACAAGGCACGGCTAAGAAACAGACCACATTGTGTATAGAAAATGCTAAAGGAATGCATCTACACCCAATATAGAGTTTCTGCATCAGATTGGGACTGAGAAAACAACTTTTGTTATTTAAAGTAATTCATTAGGCAAATAAATCACACTACATTTGTTTGCTTAAATGCCCATTTCATATCTGCCTGGCTGCCATATATGCTTATCTTCATGTACTTGAAGTACAGAATAAACTCTGGCCTTCCTGTTGTCAGCATTTTCAAACATTAGGTTGAGTTAGGCTCAAAGCTGCATGCTGAGCTACTTAGTAGGCTTAGCATACATTATTTACAATATGTTACATGTAGTAATGTTAACCATTATTTGTTAATAATATTACAGACATCATAATATGTGTTACCAGCTTTCAGTATAATGATAATTACATCATGTGTGTTTGTTCATCACTTTTGCTGAACCCTACATCTGCTGAAAGCAAAAGGCAAAATAAACCTGACAGCACATTTCCTCATTATAATAACCAATAGCAAGACAAATAGGACATGTAGCCTACAGGTTGCTGACTGAAATCGAGACAGATGTGTCAGAAATTGCAGCAATTATTCTTATTTGGATAACAATGTGACGTGGTAGTTACCAACAGAGGCTGGCATCTCAGGTTTAGAAACTAAAAGTCCAGTTATCATTTCCTTCGTGAGAATTGTGGTGCGCACTGCTCACACAATCTCTGCTGGTACAAACCATTTCAACCCTTCTGTAGTCTTCTTTACCCGTATCCATGGCAACCCTAGCCCCCACCCCTCCAAGGTACTCAACTCTGAACCTTTGAAACTGTGGAGTGATGTACAGAAGGTGGTCAGCCCAGAGATAGTAAGATTCTTCCTAAAGACCATCTCCCCATCGCCCCAGCTGGCCCATGAAGTAGTTATTATAACGCGCTACCAAGAATCCTCAGGCACAATGGAACTACTTGGTCTCAGTTTGTGCCAAGGATCTGGATACTGTTAGTAGACACATGGCGCCCCTGGCTGCGCAGTCTTCAACCTCTGATTGTTGGAAACTACTGTCACTCAAAAATGCACTGAGGTCAGGTGGTTAGCTGTTTAGGATCTTGCCCCTCCTCACAGCGCCACACCAACAGGTTTATACAGATGAGGAGGATTGTTTTTTGGACTGGGTTTCTGGCTACGTTTACATGAGACATTTCATACAGAATTAACTCCATTAACTCTGCTTTGAAAAGGTCATGTAAACACTTCTTAATTCGAAATTAAATAAAGATCAAAGTAAATTCGACTGAACTGTTGAATTCCGAATCATTAATTCTTAAGTAAAACGCATGTAAACGTGGCAATTGTGAAAGTGTGGAGTGGAGTGTCTTACCGGAGCAGGGCCGTGCGGGACCCCAGGTTGAGGGAGCAGCTCTCCAGCCCGTCTGGGAAGCGAATGACCTCAGAGTGGATCCAGGCTGGCAGCGCCAGCACCACAGACACCGCCCACACACACAGGTTGACCCAGATCGTCTTTGAGCGCGTCCGCAGACTCATCAGGCGAAAGGGGTGCACCAGAGCCAGATACCTGCAAGGTGACAAGAGGTCAAACATTAAGGAAATGAGTGAAATAAATTGGAATGAAATTACTAGTATGCTTTTTGGATGTCAGCTTGAATAATACAACTTGGATAATATTATTGTTTACACAGTAACACTCAGAGCTCCTTGCACATTGATGTTCAACCACATTTTATTTTTGTATCCCACATGTGCAATGGTGACCATGAAGGTGAATCTACTGGAATATAATTTAACTAGATGCCAGTCAAAGATAAGCATTTCTGCAAGACATCATTTGACATATTGTATGATTCCTTTCAGAAGCTGCCCTGTAAATGTGCTTTTACCAACCCTTTCAAATGTCTACAACATCACTGATTGAATATAACTGCACAGAAAGTCAGAAAGCCTGTCAGTGCATCATGTCACTTACTCGATGGAAGGGAAGTGGATACCAACGACAATGAGATCAACAAACAAGTAGCCTAACTGGAAATATACTTAGGAGCTAACTGTCTTTCTTAAGAACAGGGTAATAAAATAAAGGCAGTACTAGAGAGCCCTTGACAGAGGCCATCAGGAGAGTCTCTATAAGATAATGCAGTGTGTTGTCATCATGTCCCATATGGGAAACGTCAGCCAGTTTAGCGCTGCTATATACCTGTCCAACAAGTAATACAAGTAATAAATAACAAGCGAACACTGAACTTTATACAGGCATGGGCTTTACAGACTATATACACAGTGTTAGAAATACTGCATTGATAGCCAATGTATATCCTCTGAGGAAGGCACAAAGGGCACTGTTGGTCTTCAGACAAGTATAACTGGTCATCACAGCAAATAGTAATCAAAATAATCTAAATTTGCTCATGTGGGCAAACAACAAACAAATACATGGCCAGGAAAAATAGCAGATTTTATCAAATGATGGTAAAACAGTCAAATGATTTTGATTATTTATGGTGATACCACACAGAGGTTTTGTGTCCATTTTAATCAATTAAATATATTTTAATTGCTCATATAGTGTTCCTTCTCCTAACAGTAAGATGACAAATAAAATAGGCCTATCTGAAGATGAAACGTCGACAGACTGAGGATTTTGTCTTTTGCTGTATATTATATGCCTTTGTGTGAGTGTGCGGTACGCCACTCCACCAATGTCTACTGTGTGCAAAGTGCACTGTAGGGACTGCATGCAGATCGCATAAACAAAGCTAAATGCACATTTCCTGTTAGACCTCAATTAGCATAGGAAACATGTGACACAATAAATGACTGTGCAGAACGGATGGGGTCTTAGAGCCACTGCTCCAGTCATATAGGGAGAGCTAATGCACTTTGCCAGAGTTAATGTCCTGCCGGTGGTGGTCCACATAATCACAGTTTTGTTTTATTTCTATTTATTCCTTTTACCTGAGACATTACCATACCAGCATCTGAGCCTGGCATAGAGAGAAAAACACTCGCCTTCTCAATTACATATCCACATATCACTGAATTAATCTTGAGACCTGTCTGGCAACCATGAGGCCATTGCATTAGGATCTGTCGTTTAAAGGTATCTGTATGTTTTTGCATGATGCTTGATTAAGTAGCCGGGCAACTGAAGACAATTCATTGTACAGTGATTGTGTTATATGAAACTAAAGGTCATCTTTATGCATGCCTGTGTACATAATGAAGACATTTTGATGGGATCCAGGCATATGCATGTAAATGAAAGACATGTATAACATGAATAATTTTCTCGATACAGGGGTCACGATACGATACATATCGTGATACATGTGCATCCTGATACAGTGATGCGTATTAAAATATTTTAGACCTACATTTTTTATTCTCATTCATTTTTTTTTTTTTTTACATTTTTGAGAAAACAGACATATGAATGACCAAATGTTACTTTTTTCTGTAGAGCAACAGTTACACTGTCGTGAATGTAAAACACGGCTTTCACAAAACTGTTGGTCCATTGTTCATTATGCGATACGTATCACAAATGGCAGTTGCTGTGTAGCTTTCAAAAGCCAATTCATGTTATTAAATGAAATATCGATACATATCGTGAAGAGGCCTGCGACAATGTATCATCATCCCGATATTTCAACACACCCCTAGTGTACACATGCGTTTAAACATACATGCACATGCATAGATGGAAACATACATAGATGCATAAATGCATGTGTTGCTGGAGCCCTATGTGTGATTATTTGGCAGATATACATACAACAGGTGCTAATAACAACACATTTTTATGTTAATGAAACACATTTGTAAGTAAACAGCAAAAAGTGTATTATCCCATGCATGAAATTGGAAAAGCAAAACGGGTATTGGAATGAGCGACCACCTCCAAAAGGAAATTCGCACTGTATACATTTGATGTGGACGTATTTGATGTATTTTTGTTAGGAAAAAATGTGTAGAACACAATAACATAAATTCAGCTCAAGTATGCGAGAGTGATACATATTTGCCTTGCTTTTATTATCTGCTCACAGAACATAATTTCATGGACATCTGGTTGCACAAGACCAGACTGCAAACTAGTAGCCACCTCTCCCTGTTGAGCAATATGATGAAACATCTCCTACAGATTATTTATTGTACATGGTGAGCACAATTTAGTCTATTCTAATTCTAATTCTAAGCCCTGCCGTGCGCGATTCCGGCTGAGTCATTTGCTGCACCTTCCCCGTCTCTCTCTCCACGCTCATTTCCTGTCCCTCTAACTGTTCTGTCATAATAACAGCATACAAAAACCCAAAAAAAGAAAAAAGTGTTCTAACTCCAGCTCACTAATGAAGCCAATTGATTAATAAACAGAGGAAGTGTGAAATGTTATTTCCCCACCTGAATGAATGTGAAGAGGCTGAATATACTGTAAGCATGATGAGCAGGAAGAAGGATAGCGATGTATTCTGGCATCACATAGTTGGCGCGTTTCACAAGCTCATCAGGGAGGGCAAAGGCTGTTCAAACTTTTGTTCCACTTCAGTGCAGATTCAGAAGTTATCCAATCATGCGATTTGCTTAAGCCATTTAAAAAACATACAGTACTTGTCTACCATGGTGGTCCAAGATGATAGCGTGAAAAGAGAGGCAATATAATGTGAGCTTTACAGCTTCATGTGAGCCTGAATGTAGACCCATGTGTCTCAATGCCACTACAGGTTGGTGGACCACCAGGCTACTTGACCCTATGGGCAGTTGTGTCACATGCTGACTCAAAGAATGTGTTGGATCTGCAAAACCCTGGGAAGTCTTTGCTGTTAAGACATTATAATCTTTCCATTCAAGATCTAAAGGCTAAATCCCTTTTTTATCCAAGGACCTTTTGCCATATCAGGTGTCTGAAAGTCTTTTGTCCTTTGCCATTCTCTCTTTTGAACCTTTAAACAA
The DNA here is from genome assembly GCF_034702125.1 of Engraulis encrasicolus. Classification (NCBI taxonomy): domain Eukaryota; kingdom Metazoa; phylum Chordata; class Actinopteri; order Clupeiformes; family Engraulidae; genus Engraulis; species Engraulis encrasicolus. Next base: position 48,269,227 of record NC_085861.1, on the reverse strand, counting down.
CATTTATATTTTTCATTGTCTATCAAGCCACTTTTCCAATGCCGTTTTTCTGGTAGGCCTAAAGCTCGACAAAGCGAGACTCCGCCGCCCCTTTTTGCTTTTCGAATAGGCATGACACAGCTCAATCACAACGCAAAATGTGGCCTTTGCCTTTTCTGGTTCTCTCTCTCAGTATCTTGCAGACTCAATAAATAATACCACATTCATATTATGGTATCAGACCAAAGGTGATGGGATGCTGTGGAAAACCAGCAGTGACATGTGGATATGTGCATGATGTTGGGCTTCTGTAATGGTCTACCATGCTCCATATGAAATAGAGGAGTACAGGACACATCTTTCTTTCATTCTTTCTTTCTTTCTTTCTTTCTTTCTTTCTTTCTTTCGCACACACACGCACACGCAGACGCACACACACACACACACACACACACACACACACACACACACACACACACACACACACACACACACACACACACACACACACACACACACACACACACACACACACAAACACACACAATGTTAAATCCAATTTATCTTAATCTGTTGATCAAATTGGGAGGCCCTATTGCATAAGATGTTGCACCTGCTTCAGTGTGATTCATTTCCATTGACCGGCCTTCTGGTGACATCTGATGTCCCCACAGCCTATGATTACTGTAGAGCACCAGGAAGAGGGGTGGGCAGAACCAACCCTATATTGCCTTTAGGTGGGAGGTGTGTGTGTGTGTGTGTGTGTGTGTGTGTGTGTGTGTGTGTGTGTGTGTGTGTGTGTGTGTGTGTGTGTGTGTGTGTGTGTGTGTGTGTGTGTGTGTGTGTGTGTGTGTGTGTGTGTACACCTAACAACCACACATGCTGGTGGGACAGCATGACAGAGAGAGAGAGAGAGAGAGAGAGAGAGAGAGAGAGAGAGAGAGAGAGAGAGAGAGAGAGAGAGAGAGAGAGAGAGAGAGAGAGAGAGAGAGAGCGTGAGAGAGAGGGAAAACAATATCAGTCAAAGTAATTGCCTTGGCCCATGGGCTATATTGAGGGGTTTGGTTCGATAGGGTTCTTTACACGTTCTGTCACACAATATATATAAATATATATACAGTAAATATATTATTCTAAATATATACCCACACACAGTATATATAGCAATTGTGTATGTAACAAAATCATGACAAAGAAGCAGACGGTGAAAGCCAAGCTAAATGTTTGATCAAAATATTTTCTGACCCTTCTATTTCTAATGAGTACACACACTATCAGGCCAGTACGTGCAGCTTTGATCTTTGAATGAAGTCCAAGCGGCCAACTCATTAGCCGGTGGCATTTTAATGACCTGCCTCCAGACAACAAAGGGAGATGTGCACAGAGATATTAAACCGCTTTCCTCTTTTGTGTCCACAGAACATGAAACCCATAGATGGGTTCAACTCATCGCAGACATTGATGGGTAACTTCAAGCGCTCTTTCAAATCGCTAACGGTAGGCCACTCGTCTGCTATGCAGTCGACCCGGGTTCAATTCCTGCCCGGGTCCTTTGCCGGCCCTTTCCCGTCTCTCTCTCCCGACTCACTTCCTGTCTCACCTCCACTGTCCTGTCAGATAATAACCAATAAAGGCCTGAAATGCCCCACTTTAAAAGATATATTGAGAGCCATTCTTAGACCATCTTGAAGACTTTGAAGGGGACCTTGAACTTATGTGATAAGCTAACCACCTCTTTCTTTCTTTTATTTTTGCTGTTAATGTTGTCTTTGCACTAGTCAAGAAAAGTCATTGCCTTAGTTTGTACGCCCTGTCTGTTTTGTGTTTGTTTCTATATTGCCATTTCAATTTTCCTGCAACTCATTTTCTAATCATTGTCTTTTTTTCTTTTTTTAAAAAAAAACTTGTCTGTTCCTATATAACTTCGTTGAAAACTTAAATAAACATACTGTCTAAAAAAAAAAAAAAAAAGATATATTGAGCTTTAATGACTTTGGTATGGAAATATCAAACAAGATTAATCCAGTTTCAATTTCAATGATGCTGTCTTACGTACAATCAATTTAAAAAAAAAAAAATCTTTTTACAGTTATATGAACTTGGACCATGCATAGTGACAACACGAAAGACACTTTTCTATCAGCTAATATACTGCACCTGTGCTGAAAAGAGCACATTATTAATGGCACAATGCCAAACAGAGGCTGTCATAAATACATGCCATGTTTGTAAATCAAACAAACAAAAACAAACAAAAAAATATCAAAAATTAACCTGTCGATATAATAAATTAGCATAAAGTAAGTCTTGTCTGAACACACAGCATCAAACAGGTCCAAGACACTTTGACGTGTGGTCGCACATGATAATAAGCCATCAAAAAGTCAGTTCAACAGCCCAGTTGAAACATCTTATGAACAAAGCATTCTTTCCCCACAGCTAACACATGCTTACTTTGGCCGTGCATATAGAAACGCTTAAAAGGCCTGAAGGTTGAAATGGAAATTAATTCTGTAGATGGGTGTATAATGTGCTGTATTTATTTGTCGTTGTTCTGTATATTCTGCTGTGCACTTTGTTTTGTACTTGTGATGTCGGCTATGATTATGTCCTCAATTAAGTCACGTTGGTTAAAAAAGCGTCTACCAAATGCAATGTAATGTAGTTCATTTAAATGATTAAATTTTTTCCCAGTGACTCAGTCAGTGTGACAAAGACCGATTGATTAACAGGTGCATTCACATCTGATTGTCATTGCATGCGACAATGTAATGGTCTGGCTCTTTCAAAGCCTCTCTGCTCCCTCTAAAACTACCCTGCTTTCCAGAAATTGTGCTCTGCCACATTGACACACACACACACACACACACACACACACACACACACACACACACACACACACACACACACACACACACACACACACACACACACACACACACACACACACACACACACACACACGCACACACACACATACAGACACACGTCAAGACCCCATCAGTTATGACCTCTGAAGTTTTCAACATTTATCCAGACACATCACAGGATACTATTACATATATAAAAAAATTAAAAATCCCTCATGACTAACTTCCCTTAATAGATTCTTCACCCTCTCTCTCTATGCAGACTTGGGAAATCAGGACAGGTAATAGATTCATCTCATCTCCTCCTGTGCCCCTCAAGGTTGGAATGTTTCAGGGACCTCAGTATTCATCCAAAACACACTTCAAATTCATAGGCCGTAGCGATGTTGAAGGTTGAAAATGACTTCTGATATATCTTTTTTTTTTTTCATGGGTCAGAGCATTGTTGTCACTTGCATACAGTACATTGCACTAATACAAGAACAGCAAAGCATGTAGCAAGTTAAAGTCTAAAAAAAACCTCCCACAACAATAGATTCACTGAATTTATGAAACGTGCAAGCTTTGTTTACGCAAATCCATATCTTTTCAAACTTAACATTTTGTTATGACATATTGTAGATGTCCATAAAAACAGCTGTCCCCTTTAATAGAGGTCACGGCAGGAAAGTATTATGGGTGAGAGAGAGCCTCGAGAGATCTGTTAGACATAGTTTTGCTTTGGTATTATCGCTTTGTTATGGTGCTGGGCACTGAAGCATTTCCTTTCCTGTACCCAAGCCTATAGGCTGGTGGGCTTGCATGGAGTGATTAAGGGGGGGGTCACATGAGGACTTGCAGGTGATGTGGCTCGAAACGACTCTGCTGGGACTTTGGTGTTGACTAAAATACAGAGTGGATAGCATTTGTGTGTGTGTGTGTGTGTGTGTGTGTGTGTGTGTGTGTGTGTGTGTGTGTGTGTGTGTGTGTGTGTGTGTGTGTGTGTGTGTGTGTGTGTGTGTGTGTGTGTGTGTGTGTGTGTGTGCCATCCTGCATCCTGCTATGTGACTAAAATACAGAGTGGATAGCATGTGTGTGTGTGTGTGTGTGTGTGTGTGTGTGTGTGTGTGTGTGTGTGTGTGTGTGTGTGTGTGTGTGTGTGTGTGTGTGTGTGTGTGTGTGTGTGTGTGTGTGTGTGTGTGTGTGTGTGTGTGTATGTGTATGTGTGCGCCATCCTGCATCCTGCTATGTGATTTGTTGAATGTTATCAATGTCCTTCATCTTTAACTAAATGCCATGGTAAGCACCAGGTTATTTAAGGTAATTTCTGAGAACATGGATGTGGACATACTAGAAGAGGGAGAGCAGCCAATGTACCTAGCTTGTGTACTATTTAGGTGGGACGAACAATCTTTTAAAACTTTTACAACGTTTTTAACTTATACTTTTTCCTTTTTGGGACTTTCTGAGCAAAAAAAAAAGTTTATACCACATGACAATAGATGCCTTGTGGAACATGTAGAATCTAGATGAAGACATTGAAAGAATGTTCAGCCAAAAATGAACACAAAGGGTTATTTTGAAGTTCTCATTTAAGGTTGGGAAATGTGGTAGCGATGATTTTCATTAACAAAAAGCCTTGAAAAATACAGTGAAAAAAACATGTGATAGCACAATTTTCCCTTCAATTGAAGAAGTGATAAGAAGTGATCAAAATAAAAGAGGGTCCCGAGTCAACTCTGTTATTAAGTCCTTTGTTTTATTTATGCCACACGCACCAACACGTTTCGACTCAAGTCTTTTTCAAGTTTCCTCGAGACCCTCCTTTATGTTGACGTTTAAATTGTCCCTATTCCCTTGAAGAGCACCTGCATTGCACAACAGTTTGAGACCTAAAGCAGTGCTCCCCCATCTCTCTCTTTAAAAATTCCAGTTTGAAACGTGACTGGGCTCTGAAGACCAATGCCAAAGACAGTCAAGAATGTGACAAGACCAAGACCACGTCTCAAGACATACAACTCAACACTCCCAACTCAATATTCAATACTCCCACACTAAGATTTACGTCCATATTTATTCCATGTGTGTTTAAGCACTTCTTCTTTCTTCCATTTTCCTTACTCCCATCCTTCCTTGTGCTTGTTGCCTTGTGAAGACATGGCAAGACGTCATTGAGGACAGACGTTTTAATCAATATCTCGCAAAAAAGGAATTCAAAGGTCATTTTCTCATCAGAAAACAGGATGTTGAAAGGGGAAAAATCCCCCAAAATGTGTTGTGGTTAGCCTTGCCTGACAGCAGGGAAATTATTGAGGCGGGACATCAGTGAAGCGTGAGGCCACAAGCACAGGTCAAGGATGGGAGTTAGGATAATGAAATGATCCCTTAATGTCGAGCACTGGAATGTGTTGAACGTTTCCTTGTTTTTCTGGACGATTCTGCAATATCCCTAGCCTGACAAGCCAGACTAAATGTGAGATTTATGTGAATATTTAGTCTGGGCCCGATCAATGACACATCGGAAGATTGTTGATGGGAACAACCCGGTGTTTTTCAAACTCTGTCTGTGCCTATTGGCCAACGCTTTGTTGTCACTCCCTCAAAACACTGTCACTGCATCCAAAGATTGAAAACAAATCAAAACAAATCTGCTGCGTTCTGATTGGCCAGCCAGTTTCAGGGCCTGGGGCATTGTCCGAGGCTAGACCCACTCGCAGGCAAAAATAATTTTGTCCGATGGCGGGTGGGGCTAGTTTACTAGGCTACAATATCCCTGTTCAATCATTTAATTCACACGGAAACTTGAAGCCATGTGGTGACCTTGCCTGCCTGTCTTTATGCACAGCACACCCTGTGATTCATATCTCTTACAGCAGCTGGAAGAGACACAGTAGACATGAGAGGTTGATTGTTTCTCTAAGGCAGACTTCAGCACTGAATGCAGGAATACAGATGTTCTGTGTCTTGCATCATGTTTGATTTTTTATAATTAGAATGACAATAGTACATATACAAGGAATTGATAAATGTGGCCTACTGTTCAAAGCCACAGTTTTTTTTTTGACCATCCAGTAGATAATTACATCTGTATTTATAGCACACACAGGGCATCTTGACTCATGGATGATTTACAGTTATCTAGGTGGAGAATATACTGCAATCACTGGAGTATTGTGCGGGCGGGTGGTCTTGCTCAAGAGCACTTCAGACATGAATTTGGGAGAAGACATTGAATCAACCTCTCAATCAACAATCAACCTCTCATCTCTACTGCCTACTGTCTTCTTCTACATGAAAAATTAAAATAATTAACTTCACACCACCCACACATGCTTCTTCCTGCTGAGACCCAAGTTCCAATTATATGATATATGAAATCATCAGTAACAGTCTCCAACAGGTTTCCCACCCCAGGTCAGAGGTAAAATTACATGACCTTTCCCTGACTTAATTTATAAAGCAATATCCAATAGTGATTGGGTGCCAGACAGAAAATTGCATTCAAACTAGTGAAGTCATACCCAAATGTCCGCCTTTGACAACTTAATGTCCTCTTGGGAACTTCCTGTCTGTTGTCGTGTGCAGAGTGTTTATCACCCCTCCATAACTAGAGAGGTACTAAGCTAACTTTAACGTTTCACATTGATCGAAGGCCCCATGTTTTTTTCGTATTATTTTTGCCTCCCGCCTCTGCATCTCTATGGCAGCCCATAGAACCGTAGCCTACGTAGAAAAATTGGCACACGGATTCTAGACGATCTCCTCATTATCCACAGCAATTTAAAGGTCCCCATCTCCAACCCCCTAGCGCCACCAGAAGGCCAAATTTAAAGGTAGGCCTACATTTCTGCTTGCAGCTTTCGAACCATTGGTCCGATTTTCAAAAACTTGGCATCCTTGGAATCCTTGGGCAGAAGCGAATCCAACTCATCCTATTACTTAATTTTCCGCCACTTTAGTTTTTCCGCCAGTCTGAATGTTGTGAAAATCAATAAAATGCTTCTCCACACTCAATTTACATTACTCCAATGCTATAATCCCACAGCCCTACTGCTGTGGTGTGTTTGGATGGTCTTTGATTAGACTAGCCATCACTTCCGACTGCAATTGAAAATGATTGCGCATGAACCCATGAGTGCCGACTATGCGACTACTCAATCTACTTAATACTTTGATGGAGCTGCCGGAGTCAAACTCTTTGTACATGCAGGCATGATTGTACGAAACTAGAAATGCACTCAGAGAGTGCAAACCATCGCCAAGGAAACAGTTTGATATAGCATATGGCTATGGTACACCCTATTTTTATTTTAAGTTTTTCTGCTTTCTTTTTGTGGAGTTAGAAACTGGAATGTCAAAATTCGGCCAGTCCCACAATTAAATTTGCGGTCACTCGGGGCGTCTAAAATTCTAGACTAGCAATGATGTTTCTTTTTTTTTAATCCTGGTTCTGGTTCGTGATCCGGACCACCACCAACATTTACTCACTTGTTCCTTTGGTAATTTCCAACAACTCCACAAAGTTTCATCCAAATCCATCAATACGTTTTTGAGTTATCCTGCTGACAAATATAAAAACAAACAGACAGACAAACCAACGCGACCAAAAACATAACCTCCTTGGCGGGGGTAAAACAAAAAGGCGAACGAGGAGGGCTCACCTGTCGAGGCTCATGGCGCTCATGATGATGGCACAGGCCACCTGGTTGCAGTTGTCCAGGGAGGAGATGATGGTGCAGAGGGTGTTGCCGAACACCCAGTGCCCCCCGCGCGCCCACTGGTGGATCAGGAAGGGCATGACGGTCACGTGAACCAGGTCGGCCGCTGCCAGGTTGCACATGTACACGTCAGGGATCGTCTTCTTGGGGGACCTGCACACATAGGGAACGCATTAAGAGCGAAAAACATTTACAAAAATCGTATAACAGACCCCCCCCATCGTATAACACGTGCGTTACTGCCATCTACAGCGCTAAGGGGACTCCATTTATTCTCAAGCTCAGGACTCCGAAGGTCTCCTAATCGAAGGTCTCCTAAAGGGGCGTTCACCCGACATCACACATGGATACCGGAAAAGAACCACCCTGATTTATCTCTCTATACAATTCATATACAATTCTCTGCTACAAGGCTTTGTTCGATCCCGAGTTCGGAAAATAAAAATCCCATTCCCAGCCACAAATTTGATCCAACCAGCTCTGTATCAGCTGACCATCATGAGCACTCAACAGAGGTAGACCTAGAGGTGCATTCCAATATGCGGACTCCCTTCCTCCACTTGTGTTTGTGGCCTCGCGTTTTGCCGATGCCCTGCATCCGTGGAGAAAACAATAAAGTTTCCCAACAGTCAGTGAAGCCACAACAGTTTTTCGGGGACTTTTCTTCATTCACCATCCCAATTGCAAATGGGAAAATTACATTGACATGACGTTAGTGACGTCATCATGAGGTCACAAGCAGGCAAATGAGCAAGGGAGGACGGGAGTCTGCATATTGGAATCCACCCAAACTATGAAGAGAAGTAGCCTAATTTGTGTTGGAAGGAAACTGTGGCCAGGATTTTTACTTTCTGGACCTAGAGTTGACATCTCTGATTGGAAGGGCATGATTATAGCCTGGGCGAAAGCCGACTGTTGACTCCGTCAAAAAGTGTGGCGAAAGCTAAGAGGAATCCGTCTCCGTGGAGGGTGTGTGTGTGTGTGTGTGTGTGTGTGTGTGTGTGTGTGTGTGTGTGTGTGTGTGTGTGTGTGTGTGTGTGTGTGTGTGTGTGTGTGTGTGTGTGTGTGCGTGCGTGCTTGCATGTGTGCGTGTGCACGTGTTTGAAGGGCAAGCATAATCTACTTTACTCTACTCTAAATGCAATCATGATATGGTATAGTGGTAGTATGCGATCATGCTATTACTGTAGTATAGTGGCCACGACGAGATAGACTTCTGTTGGGACCTGGTCCCAGGAATGCATCAAGGAGCTTTTAAGGAGTGAGCGACTCAGGACAACTCAGGCCAACCAGAGATTGATTCAGAGATTGGGTCATTGGCTTTGGAGATATGACCAATGCGAGGCACAAGGCTGGTTAGGAGAAAGGATTGAGCATGAACAATTCATTTATTTATTTTTTAAGTCAAAACTCGTCTTCTTTGGCAGCCTACACACAGCAAATTCATGAGGGAACTCTGCCGAAACACATGGCCAGAGGTTACTAACCCCTCAACACACAGCAACCAACCTCAGTGCCTATAAAATCTATTATTATGTGTGTATGACCATAATAGCTATTACTTTTATGTGTATACAGCCGATAATAAACTATTATGTACACACTATCATGTCTTACAACCAATAATCAGTGCATGCATATGTGTTTACATGATAGAGAGGTCTGCCTGTCCATCCATTCAACAATAGTGTTTTATGAGGATGAATGAAATAAATCTCACTTTTCCCCTTGGACATTATAAATGCATGTACTTGTTGAGACTGTGGTCTATTAACCAAGGTGAATAAGCAGGAGGTAAAATCCAGCCAACCACAATAAGTTGTGCACCTCCCTCTCTCTCTCTCTCTCTCTCTCTCTCTCTCTCTCTCTCTCTCTCTCTCTCTCTCTCTCTCTCTCAAGGGAAAAGCATCAATCAACAATATAAAATTGTGAAATCAATCCAGCTGGTAATAATGAGAATCTAAAATTTGTAGGCCTATGTGAAGTTCAACATCTTGTCAAAAACAAATGCAACATTTTGGTACCAATGCACCTCTGAAATTAGCAACTGTTGCAATATTAACATATTGGTGTCTCAATTCTATAAATGGATACACACACTGGTAAATCTGTTCACAGTGCACAGATGCAACAGGCAGGACCAAAGATAATGTCATTGAATAATGAGTTTTAGATCTTATGTACAGAGTAACCGTTGTGTCATAGGCCTACACCTTACATAAATAGTGTCAGACAATTTGCACTGTATGTTAATCACAAGCAACATGTATAATGAGCCTCTGTTTGAGGGTGAGAAGACCGAAGCCATACCTTAAAACAGTCACCAGCACCAGAATGTTTCCCACCAATCCCGTGGTGCACAGAAACCCCACGAAAGCAGGTAAAATTGTTGTCTCCGTGACCTCGACAATTCTGTTGTATTCGTCGGTGTCCATACCGTCGCTCCATGAGCTGTTAGTTGAAGGAGAAAAGGTGCAGTTCACAAGCGCGGGGTCCGCTTCACTCATCTTTGAGTTTAAAACAAATCTACACAAAACACTCCGTCTCTACAAGTTGAATCCTTTCAGCGCCCATTGATAAACAATATTTAGAGACGTGAGGAGAGATATCAGGGTAAACCTTAGGTTCTACGGTCCTGTGTTTTACGCACAATGCACAAAGGTAACTTGTACTCGTCATCCCAGCCCAAACCCCACTATCCACGGACCACGAAACAACAAAGCTGTAAATGAATGCCGAGTGAATCAGACAGGGCAGATGTGCCTCGCGCACGCCAGCTCGATGCGCATGTCAACAAAGGCACGCGCACTCGATTTATGAACCTCCTGTACTATGTAGAATTCATTGTTTATTTACTTAATCAAAGACAGGAGATAGTCTGTAGGACCTAGTTATGGAATCTCTTTAGAAGAATTGCAATTGAGGAAATGACCACACATTGCTTTTATAACACTTGAGTCTCCCTTATCTTATTCAGACTATTCTGTACAGAGACTGAATTAAATGTTCTGAAAATAAGAACGAATTCAACTTTGGAAAGGCACCGAATGACATGTAGATCTAACATTTAGGCTACATTCCCTTTGTAGGAAATGAGATGGTGATTGAGAGAGAGAGAGAGAGAGAGAGAGAGAGAGAGAGAGAGAGAGAGAGAGAGAGAGAGAGAGAGAGAGATATTAGTGATAGTGTCATTTTCATACATATTACTCCATAGCATTACAGTCAGTGTTGTACAAGTTGCAACACTGTAGGCCTAATGCCTGATAGCCTACTGATTGTCATGCTTACTTATTGTCATTTCAAAGTAATTCCTTACATTACAATATTACTATATGTAATGTAAGGCATTACACTACTATACTGTACTTTTGCATTATTTTGTTTACTCTCGTCTCAAGGATCTGGCACCACCATCTCCCACCACACTGAACACCAACACATTGTAACTAGTATAAACTATATTACAGAATTTCCCCCTGTAATACCTTACATTACAGCAAAAAAGTAATACATTACAGTAACCAAGTATTACTTTTGTAATGCGTTACTCCCAACACGGATTACAGTTAGGCCTACAGTGTGCAATCACAGGGTTTACAAATGATAATTGCATTCAGGACACAGTAGGCTATTTGTTCCTGCAGTTGTATCCCTCCTAAATTGTTACATTTTTTGGCTGCTACCTGAGCTGACATCCTATGTCTTCCTTATCAGTCACTAGTCCGCTTGATTACATAAATTTAATATTATAACCATTCCTGTGTGGAAAGAGAGGGGGGGGGGGGGTCGAGGTGTGACAAGAAATAACGTAATTGTTATCTAATATTAAAAATGGTCTGTTCTTATCAGAGTTCTTATCAGAGATTGCCAGGCGAGAAAGCCAGTTTTACACACCCCAAAGGAAGGCTGTTACGCTCATATGATGACAATGCTTATCAATGTAATAAAACTTTGAGTCCATCCCAAAAGATCATCAAAGGAGGACACACACAAAGTGTAGCAGACAGGGAGTTAGGACAGAGCACGACTGTTTTGATAGCATAGCTGTTTAATCTATCTGTTTGATGCACACATCAGAAATGCATGAACTTTACAACACAGCATGGCGTGATCCTTAAAGGGCAGTGGTGGTGTCCACAGATTGAGGCAGTCAATTGGTCAATTGGTTTCAGCAGTGATGCAGCATCTAACTATTTCATTGGCTGGCCCACGCGCGCCATCTGCCAAAAGTTTGACAATTCTTAACTTCATGCTCCCAAAAGTGATCTAATCTGTGTGTGTGTGTGTGTGTGTGTGTGTGTGTGTGTGTGTGTGTGTGTGTGTGTGTGTGTGTGTGTGTGTGTGTGTGTGTGTGTGTGTGTGTGTGTGTGTGTGTGTGTGTGTTTTACGTAGACTCAGGGTGTTTGGTGTGCAGCAAGGGATAATGCTTATTTTTTGATCGCGCTGTTGTAGAGAGTGTACTACGATATGCAGTCACTGTTTGGTTTGGGAACCTAACAGTTGAAGTTAAGTCACAAATCAACAGACTGACCCACTCTGCTTTAAAAGTGGTGGGGGTAAGGGAGTACCCCACCCTACAAGTAATATATGAGGAGTCATATGTCATGTGCTTAGACAGGCTAAGAAAATAATTGAAGACCCCACACACTTTTTGCACTCCGAGTATGAACTGCTCCCTTCAGGCAGACGATATAAAGTCCCAGTTAAAAGCAAAAAAAGGTTTCTGAACAGGTATACATTTTCTTTCATCCCCACCTATGTGTGTGTGTGTTATAGTATGTCTAATACCGTATGTGAATTGTGTACTGTGTACTGTGTAGGCCCTACTCTGAATCTAGCTATGCTGCCTGACACCTTAATTTACTCCGGGACTAATACATGTTATGCTACTCTACTCTAATGTACTAATGTAATGTACAATAAATTGGCGCATTCACTGTCTGTTTTCTGATTATACAATGTAATGAGGACCCACTTTTGACTCTCCCCCCCTCAATGAAATGACCCGTTTATGCCCCCCATGTCATCTTCCCTGGTTGTGGATATATGGTACCCCAACATTCCTTCTCATTACAGTGAAATATGCAGACTGTGAACTTTTTTTGTTTACAGAACAAGACATAACTCAACTCATAGCTAAGAACTTGTAGCCCTGTGCTGTGCATTGAGATCAGCTTGCGTCCGAGTGTAACACAGGAAGGTCGATCAGTTCTCCAGCTGCTGCAGAAAAAAACATCAAAGACCACGAAGAACACAAGGAAAGACAACATCAGGTATTACCTCAATACACCATTGTCATGACCCCTGCTGGAGGGGACTCTCTCTCTTATTACGACAGGCGGGGATAACTTTCAACTTTCCATGTCTAGCATAATAAGACAAATTGCAATAGTCAATGTGTATGCACAGTCATTCAAAATAACACCACGTTGCAAATTATTGTGACCTCTGTATTTGACAGTATAGGTATCTTTTAATCTTGATATAAAACCCAAGCATGGGAATAAAGCCTGTGCATCAAAGTTGAGGCATGTTAATCAGGGCCGCCGACAACTTAGCTTGGGGTCTGCCCATGGGTCAGACAGTTAGTCAGACAGCCCATGAAACAGACAACAAGCCTCTTGAACTTGACAAGTTCTTGATGCTTTTTTAAGGACAAGAAAGCAAATCTAATATCTACAAATCGCAATCTGCAAATAGTGCATTCTCCCTCCCTCAAACCAACGTATTTTGAAATGTCATAGAACAATTAACCGCAACTTCATGAGGACCCAGTTCTGGGACCCCCTCATTCCTGAGTCCAGGACAAGAGACCCGTTTGTCCCCCCCTGTCGGCGGGCCTGGTGTAAATGAAAGAATGTTTTGCCACTGATGGCTTTCAAAGACGATTTCAGTATGGAAAGAAGAAATACCTGTTTGAGCTGCACATTCACCTTGAATACAGAGTTTCATCGCAAGACAGATGAAATGAAGGTAATGGGGTTTGTGAAAACCCAAAGGCAATCTACTTTAAAGATCAAGACGATGCTAAATACTTTGATGGAGTTTTTTTCTAGGATAGTTTTCATCATCAATTGCCTTCTAGGGACTTATTCAATATACACACAGCTTTTCTAATTTCCTCTCAAGGTGAACAATTTGTCCACAAGTTCAACATGGCCCTGGGAAACAATTTAGTAAGTGTCACTTACTTGTAGTTCAGGGACACAGCATTCAAATGCAGGTGCCGTCTTTGCCAAGTCTCTTTCCAAACACAAGACAAAAAAAATAATGAAAACATAATTTGAACCTCACCATACTCTTAGGAACAAATGAAAACAGCAGAATATCAGCCAAGCTGGGGGACAAATGATAAACAAGAATATTTTATGCTTCAGCACTGTGAAAAAGATTCCTGGAACTCAACATTGGTTATGCAATTACTTTCAGAGAAACAGAGGTGTTTTTTTTTTAAACTTCACCAATATGGGTTTCTGTGATATGCTGCAGTATAACCGGATTCTTGCTATAATACCTCACCTTTGGTATGGTAAGCTTCTGATACGGTACGGTTCTCAGAAGCTATCCTCCTTTTGGACTTTCTAATTCTCTAATTTTTTTCTTCTCACTCAGTCTCTCCCTCTCCCTCTAATGCTGCACTAGTCTCACTACTGTAGATGCCGTTCTTATTTCACTTTCTTCCTTTGTCTACCATGCTCCTGGTGGCACGATGTGTGAATGTGAGGCATACAAGGTAAAGCGCTTCGAGTGGAGAGGTGGAATGGGTGGAAAGGTGCTTAATAAATGCAGTCCATTTACCTTTGTCTATACTGTATCTATACGTATATTCTCCCTCTCTCTCTATGTCTTTTGCTCAGAGCCATTGAGGGAAAGGTGCAGAGCGAATATAGAATACAGACAAGAATTGCTTGGAAGAATTGATGCACAAAGGCATGGTGAAGGATGATGCCACGGGCAGACTAGTCCAAGGCAAAGCCATGAATGATTTGTACTGTATGATATGTACAAGCAGTACTGTAATGTAGATATCAGCACATAGGCCTACCTATGAATGAATGAACGAATTGGAAGTGTGTTGGTGCTCCGTTGTTACATTGTTCTAAGCACTTACACAATAATCACCATTATCACCATGTCTAGAAGGAGGGAACTGGTAGTGCAAGGATATGCACTGATTATCTCAGACACAGAAAATGACATTTTCACACCAAATAATGATATTCTCTCTCTCTCTCTCTCTCTCTCTCTCTCTCTCTCTCTGTTGGTATCTGTCTGTCTGTCTCTCTCTCCTTTATCAAGTCATCTGGAAAAAGGTAGAAGAAGATGTAAGAAGATCTAAGATGAAGGATTTGTGTGTTGGGTCTTTGAGGTGATCTGATGAAGCTCTCTTTTCATGACACAGACTGAACACTGTGAGCTGGCTGCAGGAGCCTGCAGAACTGTAATGTTTTAGGATACAGGATTGTCATGTGGCCTCTCCTTTGATGGTTATCCCTGACCATCCAGGTACTCTGTTGCCTCTTTTCCACCGCCGGTTTTCTAGTAGGCCTAGAGCTCGAAAAAGCGTGACTTGGCTGCCACTTTTTGCTTTTCGAATAGGCACAATACAGCTCAATCATAAAGCAAAATGTGGCGGCCGAGTCGCATTGAGTGTCGAGCTGTAGGCCTACCAGAAATCCAGTAGTGGAAAAGAGGCATGTGTGTGCTTGTGTGAAAGAATAGTTAAAACAGAAGAGAAATGAGTGTGCACATCTAGAGTATGTGGCTGATTTAATTAATACACAAGCAGTGTTTCCAGAAGAATCTTCGTTAGTCAAGGTAGTGGTAGGTTGACTGGTATCATAGACACATGGCTACCATTACTGGAAACGCTATGTTATGCTGTTTCATATAAAATGTGATATGAAAAATGTAGAAATTACATTCACAACACAAAATCTTAAACTTTTTAGAGGACCAAGGTTGTAGGTGTTAATTGTCAAGGTGGCCGCCTAAACAATAAACAAAAAAGTCCTGGGGGAAACCCTACAAAAGGGAAACTTTTCTGTGTGTGTGTGTGTGTGTGTGTGTGTGTGTGTGTGTGTGTGTGTGTGTGTGTGTGTGTGTGTGTGTAGTGTATTAGTCAGTTCTTACATAGAGGATCCCAAACTACTTAACCCTTAACCCACCCATTAAAAACAAACACGTAATAACAAGCCGAAAATTCTTAAATTGGTAATAAAAAACGCCATTTTATTAGGCATTGTCTCTTAAAATTGATTTCTTTGGAATTGACGGCGGACGACACACAAAAGCATACAAAGCAGCATACAGTAAAGAACATGTAAAAATAGTGCTACAATCAGTTATACTAGTTCATCATTATCGTCGTCCTCCTCCTCCACCTCCTCTTCTTTCTCCTCCTCCTCCTCCTCTTCCTCCTCCACCTCCTCAGGCACAGTCCCTGTTAAGCATGGCCTGGCTACAGCTTGCAGCTCTGGACGGTCATGGCGTCCTGAGGCCACTTGAAGGAGTCGACGGCAAACTCCTCATAGTCGGTGCTGTAGACTAGCGAGCGCACCAGGGCCTGCTTGTCAGCCGGCTCCGGGTACAGCGTGGCCATCTTGTGCTGGTAGCCATACTCCACGATCTGTAAAGGCAAACATGCGGGAACACACACATATACACAAACAGATACACACAGACACACACACACAAGCACGCACACACACACGCACGCACGCACGCGCGCACTCTCACTCACCTCACACACACACACACACACACACACACACACACACACACACACACACACAGGATATTAAAGTGGGACTCATGGTACATACAGTACGTAAACAGTTACAGAACATATGGAGCACAAAGGTCGGCCCTTGGCAATAATGCAAATGTAAAATGCATGGACTTTAACGGATACATGAATGAATGCATGAATGCCTGAATGAATGAATGAATGAATGAATGAATGAATAGATGAAGGAATGAGCGAATGAATCCATGCATGAATGCATAAATGTATGAATGAATGCATGAGTGAACAAATAGTTTGCGTTAGGAGGCATGGATTAGAGAGGTTATCTAAGGTCATTGTGGGGCATGTGCAGGTTCTTTAGGGCAAGTCCCTCTAAGCCCTGTTATGACTTGTAAAGTGTAATAGCAGGCAGGTGCAGCTTTGATGACCTCCCTCGTAAGTGAGCTCTCTTGAGCTTGGCCAAAGGCACTGCTTTCAGAACACTGTCCCTCAGATTCATACTGACCCTCCTATATCATTACCTCCGCCAAGGATGTTATGTTTTCGGTCTCGTTGGTTTGTCTGTCTGTCTGTCTGTCTGTCTGTTTGTCAGCAGGATAACTCAAAAAGTTATGAACGGATTTGGATGAAAAGTCTTGAAAGAGTTGTTGGAAGGAACAAGTGATCAAGTGATCAGTTTTGGTGGTGATCTGGATCATGGTCCGGACCAGAGCATGTGAACGGAGCGGAGCAAGGAGCGAGCGGGGGAGCGGAGCGGGAGAAATATGGTTAGAGCGCAGAGCGGTTACGAATTCAAGTTCGCTCCGATGCGCTCACAAATTAAAATGTTGGATTATAAAATTTGTAAAATAACATTTATTTGATTAAGTGTGCTGTTTTAGACATGTTTTTGAATTGAAAACGAGTTGCAGGCCAACACTGCCCTACTAAGGCAAAAGACAGTAACTCACCAGAGTGTGAAACTGAGAAAAATGATGTTAAAGTTATCTTAAAATAAATGAATGTCACCACAATCTGGTTATAGCTACAAAGCTGTAATTTTCACAGTTTGTAGTGTATGCCTGCCTACATCTATTCATAAAAAATAATTTTACAAATAGTTAACCTTTGACCCTTTTTTTGGAAGTTACTGTGTTCTGCCTTAGCATAGCCCACCGAATGAGAGTCATACTAAGGCAAAAGACAGTAACTTCCATTTTAAATCTGAATAATAAGTAACAAAGACAACTTTCACATATAATTTAAGCAGTATACACACTATTAGAGTCATTATGACAAAATGTCATGTTTATTAACATATAAATTGTTAATAATAATAATAATATAATTATAAATGGGTTTTGTGTGTGTATTTGTATTTCATACTACCTCAAATAATAGTTACACACATTTCCTAGCAGGCTGATCATGTTTCATAATATAATAGTTTCATTTTATATTTTTTTGATTATTTACATGACTGAAATTTAAAGAAGGAGTTTTAACTGTTAACAGATGAACAGTAACTGAAGTTACTGTGTTCTGCCTCAGTTTGGAACATCAGAGTTCCAGAATTCTGCAGGTCCAGAGCAGAAGGCAAAAAGCAGTAGGCTAACTGAAGTTACTGTCTTCTGCCTTAGTTTACCCAAAGGATTTTCAGCTTGTTTTACTTTACACCTTTTTTTTACCCTCAAAACAACTGATTTCAAACTCCATGTTTGTTCACATGATAAAACTGATGCTTATTATTGCAAATATGACAAAAACTCATTTTTGAAAAATTTGAAGTTACTGCCTTTTGCCTTAGCAGGGCAGAACAGGTTTTAATCCTTAAAAAATATGTACAGCCAGCCACTGACCCCGGCGCTTTCGCGTCACGTGTGCCCCGCGAGGCAAGGTCTGAAGATGGAGTTTGTGAAGTAGGCTAGGCTACTTCGAAAAGCAAGGTGATAGGTCATAAAAATGCAAAATTCATGTCAAAAAGCTAGAAGATGTTGAGCACGAGGAAGAATGTGAGCGACATAGTCGCTGTAAAGACCCTTATTTTTACATGGGCATGAGAAAGCACGACGAGGTGCTTCGCAAACACCAGGAGGATGGAACAAAACGTGAGCATTCCTCTTTTGTCAGTTCTAGATTAAACATTTTGGGGACAGCACTTCTCCAAAGACCTTTAGTTTTGACTTCTGAATAACACAACAATTTCCCTTAGACTATTTCTTTGGAGTTTGATTATTTAATTAAATAGAACACGTTGACAGTAGGCTGCCGTCGGATTTTCCAACTGCTTTCACTGTTTTTCAGTAGCCACCCTACATTGTTATCAATCATGAATGATGTACTAATATTTTCGTTCAAAACGTTGTCAATGAGATGGCCGACCATTCCTGCACGACATGGGCCAGTCCATGCAAACAAAAGCATAAATATTTATCACGAGTCTTCAGGTGCGCGCAAACTGTGTATTAACGCATGGCCGAAAATGTACAAAGATAAAGCCCTGTATGATCCTTCCAATATCCCTCTTGAACATACAGAAACCATGTGATTAGACTTTTCCCAGGACGACTGACCGACTCTATAGCCTACCATGTCCACTCTGCGGTCTCATTGCATTCCTTTGCGCGAGACAAGACCGCCTATGCCTATGCGCATGAGGCACTTTGAGAGGTGCCCGCACGCGGGTCTATATTTCGGTTCTCTCTTTCTCCAGCGAATGTTCCAAATTGTCACTTCAACCAGTCCATAAAACACTCCGCAATATAAGCCTAAGTAAACGAAAAGTATCAGTCAAACAGCAATAGATGGCTGAGCTGTAGTCTAGTCTGTACATATAATCTGTTGAAGCCCAAGTTTACCACGGAATCACAGAGACAACTATTGCATATTGCGTGATAAAATGGGGGATAAAATGATCATAAAACATCATAATTATGCTAACAATACAGAGTGGGTTTAAACAGATCTAAGAGCCTGTTTTTGGATCTCATTTGCAATGGGATGCGAAGTGACCTTTTTAATGTAGTCTAGTAAAATAAATTCTAGGGGTGGGCAAACATGAAAATCTTTAATCGCATTAACTCAATGACTTTCTGTGATTAATCGCGATTAATCGCATAGCGCGCGAAACCCAAAAATAATAATAATAAATCATAAATAAAATAAATAATAAATAAAATAAAAATATTTTTTAAATTAATAAAATAAAATAATTAATAATAATTTGCATATGTACTGTGTAGATAACCTATGTAGGTCTAATATAATATTCCACAATGGAAATGGAGGCTATTTGCCAACCTATCAGTCTAAATGTAGGCCAATGTATCCAATGTATCCAATGTAGGCCTACTAATGAAACAAATTATTGCATACAATATTACACTAGGGCTATTTAAGATTGTATGCTACTGAAACTGACTTATTAGAAATTATAAATTCAAATGAGGATGGTCTACATGGGCCTACAAGAAAAAAAGAAAAAAAACTTGTCACTTAAAAAAACTATATGTTAAAACGGCTTGCCATAGGCGTGCGTCTGTGAGATATGTCCCGCCTTCTCTCACTGTCAAAGACTCCCACCTTCTCTCTTATCTGTCGCTATTTTTAAGGTGTCTCAGCGACTAGAAACTAATTGACTGTCTGTTGGCATTGACAGCAATTACATCTTTCAAAACAATAACGTTGACATGACTAACAGTGTTAGTCTAACACTATCTTAAATGCTGACGAAGTTGCCGATGTCGCGAAATCATAGCCTACCATGTTGATGCAGCCTACTATGCACGCGCAGCGCCATATATACCAAAACGTTGCGTGAGGAATGTAATATCTCGCGGTTCGCTTTTTGATCAGGGCTTTAGTAAGTCCGCGTGGCGTTATTGACAGCTGATAGACAGCCAGCACAACAGTAGGCTACCCTTTTCATGCTGACCGACCGTACAATAGAGTCTATTGAATAGACTAACCTTGCGAGCTGCAAAGGCGAGCCACATGCTGCTCGAGAGTTGTGCAAGGAGGACCAGAACTGTGTACCGAACATGTTCATTCAGAAGTTGACGTCCTTCTGTAGGCTATTTTGTTTTGTTTGTTTGTTCTGTTTTGACAACTTTTCTAGACATTCTTCTTCTCTGTCAGCAGTCACTGGAAGCAACAACAAGCGTGCTGACGCTTTCAAAATAAAAGCCACGAACGACGGTCATAAAAGGAAAAAGGAAAAAAAAAACCACGAAAAAAACCCTGCTGCGCTATAACGTTAACAAAATTGTCGGGCGATATTGACCTCAATAGTTAACGCACCGTTAACGCGTTAACGTTGCCCAGCCCTAATAAATTCATAATCAAATGGGTAGGAAACGCGGAGCGAGGTGTTAAGTCCACAGCTGGGAAACAGCACGATATAACTTAGCAGCCAGTTAAATAAAACAACACATAAATCAAACGCTGAGTGTCCTAGGCCCCTGCCATAATTACATGAAGGAAAAATGTCAGAAAATGCCTTCTTCAGAAAAATTGAGCGAGCGTGGAGCGATTTCGACGGAGCGGCAAGAAAATTATTGGTGAGCACGATTGTTCAATGAGCGGAGCGTCCTGGTGCAACTTTGAGCGGCAGAGCGAATGAGCGAACATCTTCCTGAGCGGGGAACAGGAATTGAGCCACGCTCAGCTCCGTTCACATGCTCTGGTCCGGACCCAGGAATTTTTCAAGATTCTGCAGGATAGGGCAAATTTCGACATTCCATTTTCTACTTTAAAAAAAGAGGGTGTAACAGTCAAATGTTCTATCAAACAGCTTCCTTGATCTGCGCTCTCTGAGTGCATTTCTAGTTAAAACAATGTTTTCAGTGAATTTGAAAGAAAGATAGAGGGGTGGGGGATGACCTGAAAAGCTCCACTCCCACTAAAACAAGAACACGATCACGAAGACACACACACACACACACACACACACACACACACACACACACACACACACACACACACACACACACACACACACACACACACACACACACACACACACACACACCAGACAGTAAATGAAAGGCAACGAGAGGTTAGAGGTCGTGTCACCTTGACGGCGATCTTGAAGGACACGTCCTGAATTGTGGTGAGAGGAGGGTAGAGTCTTCCCTCAGAGAGGTCCTTTTCTGTCACCAGGTCAGCAATGGTCTACGGAGGGGAAAATACTACACATTAGCCAATGCAATCAATACGATCCAGTGTTTCCCACAGAAATTTTGGAAACTATGGGGGCAGCCGGGGTTTTTTTTTTGGGGGGGGGGGGGTCTTCTCACACGGGCCTTTTGCAGCGTAAATGCAAAACGGCAAAACAATGACTACAGTATGACATTGGCGCATGGAGAAACTGTAGGCCTGGGCCTATATTTCAGCCATTTATATTTTGAGAAATAAGGCTACATAAGATTTTACCCATGACTTGTATAATAGTAGTACATTGTCATTGTCAAAAAATGCAGTACAGTGAATAATTTCTGTTTACAACACAGTTTCATTCGTCCCTCATGCAGGGGTCTGGGAAACAATAATAAAACAAAATAGGAGCAGAGATAAGAATTTAAGAGCACTGTGAAATTGTTAACGCATAGACAAAAAGGGTCTTAGAGGGTAGGCTATGCCTTTTCCCCCACACATATCTGTAGGCGTACACATTCTACATGAGGGGTGCTGGTCACAGGGCCAGTTTTTTCCAAATTCCTCCCATTAAAAGGGCTGAACAACATATTACACATTTATGTCTATATTCACATTCATTACACATTAATTTCTATATGCAGCCCGATGTCTCCTCTGCTGTGTCAATGAAGGTCTGTCACCAAACTCATTACAACTGTAAAACAAAGCCTAGGGAGTGTTAGTAAACTCATCCCAACTGTCCCTTCTCTGAAGGTTTTTTATATTGCTCCCAAACCCAACAACTTGACTAGGCTTTTGATCCCTGTCTTTCAAGCACTTGTGGTTCTCTCTATAGCAGGGGTGCCCAACCTTTTTATAACCAAGATCTACTTTTGAAGTTGATGGTCTGCCGTGATCTACCAAGTCAAATTCAAGGATGTCAGTATGAAAATTTAAGACCACCATTTATTAATCACCATTATTATGAACAAAATGTTTTCAGTAGGCTACTATGGCCGTATCTTTTCAGTGTGTTTTTAAAGTGTGTTGAATAGCCTATCTTTACAAAGCAATGCAGCACTGATAGTATGCAGAGATAATTTCAGTCATACACAAGTCATAAACAACTGAAACAATTTCAAAATGATAAACATTTGGTATATAAAAGGCACATAGGCCCTATTTCTAAAATATGATGAAGCATTATCATGCCTTCAGTGGTATA
This sequence comes from Engraulis encrasicolus, assembly GCF_034702125.1. Classification (NCBI taxonomy): domain Eukaryota; kingdom Metazoa; phylum Chordata; class Actinopteri; order Clupeiformes; family Engraulidae; genus Engraulis; species Engraulis encrasicolus. The sequence continues at coordinate 48,246,592 of NC_085861.1, read as the reverse complement.
GGCTACAAATTAAAAAGGGCTCAGAAATTCACCATTTGTTATGGGTAAATAGTAGGCTACTATGAGAGAGAGAGAGAGAGAGGAGAGGAGAGAGAGAGAGAGGAGAGAGAGAGAGAGAGAGAGAGAGAGAGAGAGAGAGAGAGAGCAATGAGAGAACTCATTGGATTGGTTAACACCCCTGTTAAGTGTGACTTCTTCTATGAAGGTTTTTTTTTTCAGCTCTCTGGGACAGTAGCACAGCACAAGCTTTCTATTGTGAGTTTGGCCAATCGTTTTGTCCACAACTGAAGCAAGAAACAGCACAAATTGAAGTGAATTCCATACATGTCAACAACTAACATTTCCCTTACACGCGGCACGCGATGTAAACGCAGTTAGCGATGATGCATGCGACTAGCGATTTGGACGAAGATCCTCGCATATCGGCGTGTCATAACGCATCGTTGCGCACATGTTACTCACCCGATGTTACACGTGTGCACACATGAATCAACTGTAATACCCTTGCGGTCACTTCCTAATGCTTTCCCCTCATTCTGTGCTACAGTGGGACTAGGCTACTTATCTAACCAATACAGAGTCTATAGGATGTATTTACTCCAGGAGGAAAATGCGAAGGAAATTCAAAATCGTAATTCAAATCGTAAAAAAAAGTTTTTTTTTTTTTTTTTTTTTTTACATTTTCGTAAACTATGGCGGCCAAATTTAAACTATGGCGGGCTGCCATAGTTTCCTCAATGTATGGGAAACACTGCGATCGGAGCATGCAAAAACACCAACATATTGTCTCTCTCTCTCTCTCTTACACACACAGATGCTCTCTCACACACACACACACACACACACACACACACACACACACACACACACACACACACACACACACACACACACACACACACACACACACACACACACACACACACACACACACACACACACAAAGGATTTGTACTAAAGCATACGATACTGCATGATAATGTATAATACAGGTAGTACACTGCCTATAAAAAAGAGCTGATATTGTCAACCAGACCTTGCGTAACGGATCGTTCGAAAGCGGTCTTTCTCTCTTGAATCAGAGCTAAGACTCACATATTTCATTCTGGCGTTGGAATTACAACCCCAAATCTTCCACCTTTCATCTCCTCATCTCCATGGCTGTGTGTGCCAGGCATTTGGGTTCCACTCTGTCTGGACCTTATGGTCCCACAGTGGAGCGCTAGATGGTTATCAGAGCTCTGAAACCCCATGACAATAAAGACCCCTCCTTATCCATGCCCTATACGTTTGGTCAACGAAGGACGAAGGACTGTTTATACATTCTAAAAAGACAAGGTCACAGCATGCATTCGTTTCTTTTCTTAATAATAATATTTGATAAAAGAAATGTATGCATGGTGCGACCTTTTCTTACCTGTAAGTTTTACAATAGGTCAGCACCCTAAAAAGAAGAAACATTTATTTGGGTGATGCCTGCTCCAACCTTTGTATTGTATTTATACTTGTACATCTAACCATCAACAGCCTAATTTTTTTAATTGTTTTGGATAATTTTTAATTGTTTTGGATATAAATTAACCTCATCGATTTTATGTGAAATTAAGCACAAAAGCAACGGTCATCCAATGGTGCTGTAACCAAAGAAAGTTGTCCAAGGAGGGGTGCAGGCCTAACTCAAGAGCCTCTAAGAAGTTCAGACAGTTCACAGACAAAATGTCCCCAAGCAGCCACAGTTTCTGGCTTTCCCGATGTGCCCGAGCTGTGGAGAGTTCCAAGTTGGCCATGTATCTGACATTCATCATCCAGTTGTACGGAATGAAGTATTGAGCAACTTTGAGCCTCGTAAATGGGTGGAAAGTAGAGATTTTTGATGATGGCTAGTTCGGTGCCGACCCACTCACAGCAGAGGCCCAATTTCAGTATCGGCGAACTAGCGCTGGAACTCTGATTGCAGTGGATGTATGGAGGTGAGATATGTGGCAAAAGTTAGCTCTCAGCATCATGTTTTAACACAATTTAAACCATTTTACACCAGATTTCTCCTGTGAATAAGAGGGGAGGGAGCCATGTGGTGTGTTTTTATGTCGTGTGTGTTTGTGGGTAAGCTTGTGTCTAAGGTGAAGCAAGAAAGCAGAAATCATGGAGGGAAGAGATAACAGCATGAGGGCACAACATGTCCATTCAATCAGTAAAACACATGACTTTTGTTTTCATACACCGGTAGTGTTCATTTTGGCCAATTATGTCAGATGAGAAACGTCTTCACAGAATGGTGCATGGCGCAGTGTGTGTGTGTGTGTGTGCTGCATGGTTGTAAATGTGTGATTATGCAATAAGGGCAACTCAGATGGAATACAAAGGGCCAATCCATATCTGTTTAGCGGTGCTATTTTGACCCAAGCTCGACCCGAGAGATGGACGCGTCAGATTCGACACGCTGCAATAGGCTGGCCACATTGAGGAAAGATACACACAAAACATCTGGAAGCTTGGAAGATGTAAGACTGTGGAATCCATTAAATAAGAGCACATTAAAAACATATTGGTGCAGTTACTCATAGTTATTTGTGGTTATCTTATATTAGCCCTCTTCCGTCAAACATTTTATGCCACGGAAACCTTTTTGATGAAAAAGTGCTTGATGTAAAATTATTTCCCATGTTGATAGTAAAACGTCAATGGCAAACACAGGATAAAGACTTATTTACATATGTGAGGCGTTCAGCTTTCTTCTAAATGTGTGGGGCATCTTGAAAGAAAGACTAAGACGAACAAAAATTAATAATATAATGTCATCGCAAATTTGCATTTCAGGAAATAAAATGCATATTGAAAAGTAAATCTTTTGGAGGAAAGGCCAGGAGAGATCGATCCATGCTGCCAGCATGCTCAGGCCCCTCACCTCACCTTAACCTTCCTCAACAGCACACTGTGTGTACACAGAGTCTTACATGGACACACACGCACGCATGCACCCACACACACAGGCATGTATGGGCACCAGGAAAACACACTGTTAATAATGCTCTAAAAAAAGCCTGTAATTCATTAACCCAGCTTAAGAGAGAGCATTTGATTCAGGTCAAGAAACAAACAGGATCCCTTACCATTCAGTGCGAGGGCTTACATCACAGTTTCCCTCAGATCAATATTACTACACTATGTACATACACAGCAAGCCTATAGCAAATATATGTTAAAAGTGACATAAACAAACAAATGTCACTCCTGTTGTAAAACATATAATCTTTCGCTATGCTGTGCAATAGCAACAGTAACCAACGATTCCCAAAACCCCAGCTGTCTGATGGGTCATTGCCTGACGAGTACCTTAGAAAACTAGAAACATTCATCTAGTTCCCTGAAGAACAAAGGAAACGAAAGGGAAAATAACCTTGAAATGTAATGTCATTTTCATTTCTAAGTCTGTCACTCCAGTATAACTCTGGTCTAACACTACCCTTTCCCCCTTGGTGTCTTGAGCAGACACAGGTTGGACCGTGGAAACACATGTCTCCTGTCTCCATTATAAAGAAAGATGACCTGAAATGCTGCAACTAACAAAGCTGACCTGTCGGAAGCCTGAATAAAAAAAATGAGACTACATCCCAGCTTTGAACTAGCCAGGCCGTGCCCTCCTAGTGACGCAACACCTTCAGTGTTGCTGCTAGTCAGGTCAGGAGCTAATGCAAGTACTTTCTGAGTTCCCTGAAAAACGGGAACTCCCCCCACTTTGTCAGGAAGCAAACAACCATTAGCAAACCAAGCGAGGCGGGTCAACCATGCCTTTTGGGAAATGTTAATTGTTATGCTCTTGGTCAGACCAAGTCTCGAAGAGATTTGAAAGTCGATGATAATCAGGCTAACTTTGAACAATAGCAAACCATACTTGAACAAAACAATTTAAACTTTTCCAACATGTCCTTTCAGGCAAAGTAAAATCATAAATAATACACACACACACACACACACACACACACACACACACACACACACACACAGACACACACACACACACACACACACACACACACACACACGCACACGCACACGCACACGCACACACACACGCACGCGCACACAGACGCATGAGCACACACGCGCACACTGCTGTAAACGAATGGAAATGGACGCAGAACTCCCACAAAAAAATCTGATTTCCTACCTTTCATCCCCACACAGGCAAGGCAAACATGGCTCAACAAAGGCGGCATACTCCATATTAACTCATGGTTGTGCAGAAGCCCAGTGGAGGTGGGCTCATGCTTTGCATACCAATGAGACTGAAGTCTGGCCTCAGTCCCATCGTATAGATTATATACTGTATGCATAATTATTAAATAAACACTCAAATCGAGTTTTCCAGTTTAAAGCCCTGCTGTGTTATAATCAATTGACTGAGTGGTTTCGCCCAAAGCAAGGTCCATAAAGACATGGATGACAGAGTATGCTATGGAGGAACTTGACCTAAGAGTCCTAAGATGAACCCAATAGAACGCCTTTGGGATGAATTAGAGCGGAGACTGAGAGCCTGGCCTTCACCAATCTCAGTGTATCATCTTACCAATGCGCTATCTTGAAAAATGATAAAGAATTCCTATAAAAACACTCCTCAATTTTGTGGACAGCCTTCCCAGATAAGTTGAAGCTGTAATAGCTGCAAAAGGTGGACCAATATCATATTTAACCCCATGGGTTAGGAAGGGATGGTAGTTAATACGTTTGGATGTATGTGAGTCAAAGCAGCTTAATGAGTACTTTTGTCTAATATAGTGTATGCAGAAATGAGTTTATATTCTATTAGGACTGTTGGAAATCATATGGCTAAATGCAGTCAAAAGTGTTAAGTTGCATCTTGTGTTAAGATAAAACTTAAAAGCCACTTTTCTCATGGGTTATTTTGCCAGAAAGCAATGCAAGAGTTCATGCGTGAGGTTGTGTCTAAGGTGAAGCAACAAAGCAGAAATCATGGAGGGAAGAGATAACAGTAAAACACATGACTTTTTTGTTTTCATACACCTGTAGTGTTAATGTTGGCCAATTATGTCAGTTGTGAAATGAATTCAATTTTATGCTTCATTGCTTTTGAATGATTAACAAGTTCACTGAACATGATTTACTAATCAAGTATTATTAAGAACAAGACGGAACGTGTAAACAGTTCAAAACTGTACATCACTGGTAAGAGCCAAGTATGGCGATTGAATTATGAAATGTTCTTACCACTCATAGCCGCTCTTTGTTTTGTGGCCCCGGAGCTATAACGCATGACATCACATTACATTTAGCACACTTAACGACATTTAACACTGCTTCATTTAACACTTTTATCCAAGCAGACTTAAAGGATAGTTCCGGCGTAAAATGAAAGTTTCACCATCGCTTTCCCATGCCACATAATGTATCTAATGATGAGCCATTCCGGGCAATGCCGCGCCGTTATGGAGTTAGCTTATTTTAAGCTTTTTGGTGAAAAACGCAGCCAACGCATCACGGCGGGGCCAATTCTAAACCTATTCTTTTCTGATGTTTCCCCGCTATAAACAACTTCAAAAACGCTACACACTTCATCACAAAGGTCTCGTCAATCAAACCGAGGCACAGAGAATGTCATCGAACCACACAATCTTTCACTGGCCAGTGTTTTCAGAGGTGTTGTCGTGCCAAAAAGCGAGTGCCTGCCAAAACACGAGTGCCCTCATTGAAACCAATGAAATTTTTTGAGGGAAAATTATACTATTTTTTGCAGAATTAATTACATAATTTATGAACTAAAATATGCTTATGAAACAGTACTCGTCCTCCACTTAATATGAGCTATTTGAATGAAACTGTATCATTTGTTATGACAATTCTTAGATTCTTTTATGGAAATAATACCGAAATTGTAACCAGTTCTTTGTAATACTTCCAGAAGGAATGTAGATGCTTTATTGATAGGCTTTCCATCTTAAATTGTGTTGGATTTATCGGCAAAAACTATCTGAAAAATTGGTCATTGGTTTCCATTGGTTTCAATGAGGGCACTCGTGTTCTGGCAGTCACTCGCTTTTTGGCACGACAGTGTCTCACTGTTGCAACTCTCTGACCCGGATGCAGGCTACTCAATCAGGTGGCTAGGTAGGCTAAACATGGTCCGCGGTTCGCACCGGCTACGACCGTAAAATGAAAAGCTGGAACCCCGACCGTTTTCACCGACTGCCACTGTCTAAACCAGCCATATTACGGGAATGGCTAATAGCATTAGAAGTGGACGAAACTGTCATAAAAACCCGGAGGGATCGCTACTACCGTGTGTGGAGGGAGCATTTCGAGGATGATGGATGATGGCTACAAGAAGAGTAGCCTAAGGGAGATGGAACACCTAAACGAAACCGTCTAAAGAGGAATGCTGTGTCAAAAAGGCGCATGGCTGGAGGTATGTTTGAAGAGAGAGAAACATGTGTAAATGTGTCTGGCTCATGAATCTTGACTGTCTGTGAATCTGTGAAACTGGTTGCAACACCGCGCGTCTTTGCCAGCAAGCACTCTGTTTTGGGAAGGCATAGCCTACAGGTACAGTACATGTAGCCCACTACAGGAGATAAATACACTGTCAAAACAAACTAGCGCGGGATGGCAAGTGAAATTGTGAAATTGTGCGACCTGAGGCATTCGATGTGGTTGATGTCAAGCATGCTAGAGTAGTTTCAGTGAAGTAGACTCTAATGACCAGGGCGCGCGAGGTCAGATGGACCATTACGCAACGGAGGAGGGCTGGAGGTGTCGTACTAGAAGTACTCTTACAGATGTAAGTACACCACCAGTGGTGTGTTATTACAAAGCTGAATCCATGTTATATTATACCGTGTTGCAATTACTTTGTAAGAGTAGTCTGCCTACCTGTACTCTCCATGCAACTCTTCAAATCTGCTGCCTGCACACACGGTAGTAGCGATCCCTCCGGGTTTTTACGCCAGTTTTGTCCACTTCTAATGCTATTAGCCATTCCCGTAATATGGCTGGTTTAGACAGTGGCAGTCGGTGAAAACGGTCGGGGTTCCAGCTTTTCATTTTACGGTCGCAGCCGGTGCGAACCGCGGACCATGTTTAGCCTTCCTAGCCACCTGATTGAGTAGCCTGCATCCGGGTCAGAGAGTTGCAACAGTGAGACACCTCTGAAAACACTGGCCAGTGAAGGATTGTGTGGTTCGATGACATTCTCTGTGCCTCGGTTTGATTGACGAGACCTTTGTGATGAAGTGTGTAGCGTTTTTGAAGTTGTTTATAGCGGGGAAACATCAGAAAAGAATAGGTTTAGAATTGGCCCCGCCGTGATGCGTTGGCTGCGTTTTTCACCAAAAAGCTTAAAATTAGCTAACTCCATAACGGCGCGGCATTGCCCGGAATGGCTCATCATTAGATACGTTATGTGGCATGGGAAAGCGATGGTGAAACTTTCATTTTACGCCGGAACTATCCTTTAAGAAGAGAGGCCAAAAATAGGCATGGCGAAATGGATGAACGTGGTGAACATGCTCTTTGGGAACACGCCACAGGGGCTCTCCGTGTGTCTGTGTGCAACCGCTGCTTCCTGTGGAAAGATTATCAATGCTACTCCCCTATACTGCTGTGTGCATAAATAGACAGAGAGGAAATTACACACGGTAGAGAATGAGAGAAAGGAACGGGCCGAGAGAGAGAGAGAGAGACAGAGAGAGAGAGAGAGAGAGAGAGAGAGAGAGAGAGAGAGAGAGAGAGAGAGAGAGAGAGAGAGAGAGAGAGAGAGAGAGAGAGAGAGAGAGAGAGAGAAAGAGAGAGGGAAATCAAAATCAAAGGAGACACACTAAAAGAAACTCACACGAACATAAAAACCAAAAAGCCAACACGCACGCACGAACACAGTAGTCCAGTAGAATCAAGTGGAAATGAGTGGCGGTTCACCCATTTATGACCCTAGGCAAAATGTAGGACCCTCGTGATTGACTGTTGGGGGCCCCTAAAGTAGGCAATTTTGCTGGGGCCCCAGGCAATTACCAAGTCTACCTGTTGGTTAAATGGACTCTGATGGACATGATTATGACACCATTACAAAAGAAATAACAAAGTGATACCTGTCAGATTCATAAAATACATCTTCCAAATGAGCAAGATATATGCAAATACCTTAAGGTTCTACAGGGCTAGAGTCGTATGCAAAGACGCATATTTTCATCCTGGTCATGCGCTCTACCCTGTAGAGCTGTAAGCAACACTATGCATTTCAACAGATCATTTACCACATTAACACACACTGTCTAAGGGCATATTTCCATACAGAGTGATTGCACCGTCTGCCCCCTTGGGTCATCAGCATATTTATGACCTCGATACATACAGTAATCATTATCACAAACACATGCTTATTTTATACCTCGGGTGGCTAATCAACATGATACACACAGGCCTACTGTGTTGCTCACCCCCGGGTAAGTGAGTTGACATTCAGAACATCTCACACTGACATTTACACTTCCAATTAACGTCTAATGCAATTCACACAGGTGAGCTGCAAAGCAGTCTTTGGGTAAGAGCACACACACTGAGGACACTTGTTATGTGGCCCAACTAATTACAGTCTCTCTTGTGTATCTCATCATTAACTAGAAATGCGATCTGAGCGCGCATGCACCCCCGCCCTCTGGTGGAGAGTTACTCACATACACACATTAGAGGATGACATTTTTCAGGAATTCCTGTGGGTCCCGCGGGTCCTGCGGGATTCCTGCGGGATTCCCGCGGGATGGGAGTCAAAATTTTAAAGATGAACGGGAGCGGGCAGGAGTGGGAATAAAGATGAATGGGAGCGGGCAGGAGCGGGAATGAAAATCAACCTGAACTGGAACGCCGCTTATTTTTTCTTTAAAAAACAAACCAAAAAAGCCTCGGTTTTTTTGACGAAACAGGATTGGGGTTGATTTTGAGTGGGAGTGGGCAGGATTGGGACACATTCTTTTCAGGAGTGGACGGGATGGGATTTGTTTCTTTTACTCTTGTCCGGGATGGGACGGGATGGGATTTTTTTTCTGGGACTGGGATGGGACGGGAGTGAAAATCCACTCCCGTGTCATGCTCTAATACACATGACTCGAACGTACTAACAAACGAACGTACATACACACAAACTCGGACGGTCACATAACCTCCTTGTCGGAGGTAATTAATCTGCGACGTAGTGAGAGGTCACACTGAATAAACAGTGGATAAAAATAAACTGACCAGTATTGGGGACAGCATGTTCCTTTGTACTATGTACTATATGATGGTTATATGGTGACAAAAAAGATGACGATGTCAATATGCCATGAGGTGTCAATATGCCACGCTCTTGCCATGTCCTGAGATACAGGGTGAGGAGTATATGGTGGCGGCGGCATCACTATGTAGTTAAACAGGGGCCCAGGTGTTTATGAGTGAGTGTAGGGACAGACAAGTGTCATTGGCTGTTTGCGTTGTTGGGTACAGCGTGTTTACCTGTGCGAGTGCTCGCGTCATTGGCTCGTTCAAACAAGACTATATATGTCTAAACACAGCCATGGCGCTAATACTGTATGGACAGGTGACCATTCCAAACCTGAGCATGGCGGCACAGGATTCACTAAGGACAAGGAGAAAATGTATCTGTTTTCTGTCAGTCTGTATGCCCTGTCTCTCTCTCTCTCTCTCGCTCGCTCCATCTCTCCATCTCTCTCTCTCTCTCTCTCTCTCTCTCTCTCTCTCTCTCTCTCTCTCTCTCAGACACACACACACTCAATGGCGGCTAGCCAGGTTCAAGCAATACGTACATACATTGTATAATTGAAGATACAGGCTGTTGGTATTCCTGCTGGGAATTGCTGCCTGACGCACCTCCACCAGTGCACTCACCTTATTGTAAATAAATATTTTTTAAAATCTCAAAAATCTCAATGGGTGGGTGAGTGGGTAAGTGGTTAGGGCGTCAGACTTGTAGCCCAAAGGCTGCCGGTTTGACTCCTGACCCGACAGGCTGGTGGGGGGAGTAATTAACCCATTCTCTCCCCCATCCTCCTCCATGACTGAGATACTTTTGGGCGCCATTGTGAGCGGTCCCCTTGCATGGGTGAGGCATAAATGCAATTTCATTGTGTGCAGTGTGTGCTGTGGAGTGCTGTGTCACAATGACAATGGGAGTTTCCCAGTTGGGCTTTCACTATCGCCTTCAATGGGCACATATTAGTATACCTCTGCAGTAATAAGGAAGATGTCTTCCGTGATGTGGCGGATGGCGCAGGCCGAGACTCCCAGTGCCACTCCAGGAAACACGTAGGCGTTGTTGCCCTGTCCAGGGAATAGCTTGCGGCCGTCAGGCAGGGTCACGGGGTCAAATGGGCTTCCGCTGGCGAAAATGCCTCGGCCCTGTGAAGACATGGGAGCATTGGAATAGAAACGCATGCAGACGCACACAGAAATGCAGACGCACACAGTAATGCAGATACATACGACATACAGGCACACACACATACAACCCCCCCCCCATTCACACACACACTCACGCACGCACACACACACACACACACACACCGCCACCCCCCCATTCACACACACACGCACGCACACATACACACACACGTGTGCGCACTACATAGATACACAAATGCATAGAGGCACACATATACACAGACGTGCCCCCCCGCGCGCGCACACACACACACACACACACACACACACGAGCCCTATCTCACGCCTTTCGTAAAGTCTTCACGAAAAAAATAGAGTAATTTTCGTGGTGCATTCACGTTATTGCCCGCCTTTCGTAAAGTCTTCACGAAAATAATAGATTCATTTTCACGCTGCCTATTCACTTGAATTGCCCCACTGCTGCTATGGTTATCCACACGTCTGCAGGGGCGGGGAGGGGTGCTGACAGAACACCACGAGCCCTTTCGGTACTTACGCCTTATGTCCCCTAAACCTAAACCTAAACCTAACCCTAACCTTAACCCTACTTAACTCTAAACCTAACCCTAACCCTAACCTTAACCCTAACCCTAACCTTGACCCTAAACCTAACCCTAAATTGCTTGTTTGAAATGTTTGATTACCATGTACCGAAAGGGCATCAAACTAGTGGGTCGCTAGGCAACAGTCGGGCAATTCAAGTGAATAGGCAGCGTGAAAATTAATCTATTATTTTCGTGAAGACTTTACGAAAGGCGGGCAATAACGTGAATGCACCACGAAAATTAATTTATTTTTTTCGTGAATACTTCACGAAATGAGTGAGATACGGTTGCACACACACACACACACACACACAGCAGTACCTCTGTGATGGTGTAACACTGCTCTGCAGTGCACTCTGCTTTGCTGGTGGGGTTGCTGAGGGCGAAGATGATTGGCCGGTCGTTAAAGGACGCCATGTCCCTGATGATCTGCTCGGTGAAGGCTCCGGCAATGGCAGCCACCCCTGCGACACAGCAAGACACCTCACACGTTAGAGCAGGGCTGTCAAACTCAAATTCACACTTGGACAAAATCAATATCTGGGATGAAGTCGCCGGCCGAATTCAAAATTTATTCAAAAATGCACTGAAAGTGTCCATAAAGTACACAAGCTTCATACACAGAGTTGGGCAAATAATACATTCCCATCATTTACTGTATACTATTTATATACTATCATAAAATCCTCTGTGCTACAATGTGTGACTTGAACTTTGCTGCTAGGGTCTCTTTCTCTCTCTCCTCCAATAAGCTTACTACACAACTTCAGCTATTCCAGTTTCAAGCGGCCAGAATTTTAATTTGCATGGCACCCAATATTTTGTTTGTTTTTAGCCAGATGCCTACTTTTGCACATTTGTGTGGACGGCAGGCTTGCTGATAAAACCATTAACTGCGCAAGGCTGTCTCTCCCTCGTCCTTTCCTCTCCTGCAGCTCTAATGAGATGCGAGCATATCTGTTATCACACACACCCTCCGACAAGTCAACATCTCTTCTTCTTATGTCTCATTATGTGTCTTGAGTAGAAATGTATGGACTATGATGATAATCCAACGTCCTGCTTGTTTTCAGCCTCTCGCGCTTTCTCCACTGTAGCCTATGGAATAGAATGTTGGTAAGCTCAAAATAAGCGCCCCCGCTTACATTCTATCCATGATGGAGAGATTGCTAGGTGTGAGAAGTCTCCGGGTAGGATGTCAGTGGACATCCTCCCGCCTAGCGACGCGTAGAATGCCCATAGAATGCGTCTCGTCCAATCAGATATAATTCACTGCTTTGACCAGATCTAACTGTTCTACAAACATATGTAACCTGGTATCAGTGGACAGAGTGATAGCCTATTTAGCTATTATCCATGCTACACATACAGTATCCCTTTAATAACATAGTTGCTCTGAGGTTGTAGATTCAATACTGGGTCACAGGCAGGTGTGCGTGTGTGTGTGTGTGTGTGTGTGTGTGTGTGTGTGTGTGTGTGTGTGTGTGTGTGTGTGTGTGTGTGTGTGTGTGTGTGTGTGTGTGTGTGTAGTGGTGTGTGTGTGTGTGTGTGTGTGTGTGTGTGTTTGCATGTGTGCGTGTGTGTGTGTACCTATTATAGCTGTGGGCTTCAGCTCCCTCACCACATCCTCCAGCTTCTTCATCTGGGCGTGCTCATGGGCAAATCTCTCCTTCTCATGGGTGAGGTGGTCACGGCCCTGAGAGGGAGAGAGAGAGAGAGAGAGAGAGAGAGAGAGAGAGAGAGAGAGAGAGAGAGAGAGAGAGAGAGAGAGAGAGAGAGAGAGAATATAAAAATACCTTAAATATAAAATAACTTACCAAAATAACTTAAATATAAAATACCTATAACCTTTCCATCAATTGTAAGGAGTTCCTTCAGCCTTTTCACAACAGATTAAAGTTATGTGTATGACCATCAAATAATTACTTGAAATACTTAAAAGTATTTTCCCCCACACTTAAATCTTAACATCCTTCAGGGTATACAACCCTTAAACTCATATTGAGAGACAACTGGAACGGCCAGCCGTGGAGCTACAGTATATTAAGTGGCTTTCAGAGGGCCGGAGGAATAACAGGTGTGTTTGCTCTATAGATTTTTTCCCTTGAACAGTTGTGTGGCTTTGTAAACAGGCATGTAAAAGTACACATCTTGGACTAAAAATACATGCATGCACACACACACACACACACACACACACACACACACACACACACACACACACACACACACACACACACACACACACACACACACACACACACACACACACACACACACACACACACACACACACGCACACAAATATCTTCCAATCCACACTGAAAAGCATGGGTACAGAAAATTTAAAGACATGCAGAAGATTAACCCCTACACAGACACACATACGCACACGCACACACACGCGCACACGCACACGCACGCACACACAAAGAGCACACACCGTACACACAGGCACAGACGTACGGACATACAGGTCACAGGATTACCTTGACAATAAGGCCCTTGGAGTCAACCATCCAGATCTTTCTGAGGCACTGGTCCTTGGGAAGGCCCTCCTTCTCCATCGCCATGGCAATCAGCTCAGCAATGCCCATGGCCGCCTGACAGGAAGTGAGGTCATGTCAAAAACCAGGAAGCAACAGGTGGTCCATTGGTTGGTTGCTGTGTGTGTTTTTATCACATATTGTCTTTGGTGTGCTCGTGTTCAACTTTGTCAAGCGCGGTTTGCTCTTTGACCCCTTGGCTTGAAGTCGTGTCAGAAGCAGGAAGCAATAACCAGCCAATTAGGGGGGTTGCTGTGTGACTTCGTGCACACATTCTGTTTGGTTTGTCATCACACTCTCCACATGTGTTCCTGCGCAACTTTGTTCGAGCATGGTTTGCTCTTTGACCCCATGGCCTAACCTGAGGAGCTTTTTGGACCAAAGTCATTATTGACTTGAACTTCAGCTGACCCAGGCAAATATTAACCCAAAGAGGCCCACCTAAAACGGAACACCCCTCCCCGCCAACACATACACGCACACCCTCACCCACGCACACACAAAGCTGACACCAAACTGTGAGGCTGGTGAGTCATTTTCGACTCCCAAAATGGGAAGACGTGCATTCAGCAACATCTGTTGCTGCTAAATTGTGTCATTTCAAAACGAAGTCCCTTAATGTCTGGTGGTTGTTGTTTTCAGTTGTGATCTTACGTCCACATTACCATTATGGAACAAACTTCATACCAACTAAGTGAAAAATAGTGTGGTTTCTGACCTCTCCTATTCCCTTGGAGCTATTGCCATGTCTACACTGTGCACTGTGGGGTCCTGCTGTTAGGTCCTGTGGCCAATATGCTATTCACACATTTATCATTGTAGGTTCCCATCCCTAAGCCTTGCATCATCTATTTGTTGCTGAATTGGTGCTGATTTGTGTGGCTGGTTTATAATTTGCAACACATGAGGAATGTCACTCAGGACTAAATTATTCATCATGACAATTGGTTTGGTCCCAAAGGGTCTGGGACTCTCAATGTTTTTTAACAAATGCCCCCTTGACCTCATCATAAGCCTTCCCATGCCCCATTAGTATCACCATAAGACTGCCAATGGCCCCCGTTAGTATTAATAAATAAGATTACACCCCAATAGCAACTGAGCATTCTCCCCTCTCAGATGTAGAGCCCGTAGAGCCCTTGTTGACAAACACTATTCTAACCAAATGGTAATTAAGCCATTTCCACATAATGGGAATATTTATGGATGTGCTGTTGTGTAACAGATTAGAGTGGCCATTCAGACTGCCATAAAAAGCCCTAATGGCAAATGGAAAATGGGAACAGTGGTTTGTGGCCACTGGTAATTACAAACAGCAAAGTGAACATGTTATTGGGAACAGATTGCTGATTTAGTGTGAAATGTACTGTGCTATTTCTTTCATTTAATTATACTATTAATATAAACTTTTGTTCGATGATGTGTTCCTTACATTTCAATAATCCAATGTTCTGATGCATACTTGTACATATTAGAGTCTTTTAAAAAGTTATCTTACTTTCTAAAAAGTTATATTATTACTATGGTACATGCGGTACATAGTTAATGTTGCTCATGGCTCATGTTTTCTGCAGCTATTGTTATTGCTGCTGTCATTTTTTAAAGTGCTTTATAAATACATATTATGTATTGATCTCTATTGCTACTACCTGATGATGGACATACAGTACAGTACAGTACATATGCTGAGCATACGTACCTCCCCCGCGCCCTGGAAGAGAATAGTATGGTCTGACAGTCTGCTCTTGGTGATCCTGAGGGCTGCCAGGAGTCCGGCCACTGCCACTGCAGCTGTGCCTGGGGGGGAGCAAAATCAAATAAACTGAAAACAGACTGTTCATAGTTGTTATGACAAGTCTAATATGCATTCAAATCTCAAAAGAAAGTGAATAAAGAAGCACTCATCAGATTTCTTTTGTCATTTTTAATCGCCTCACATCACAGACGTTTCGGGCTTACACCCTTCTTCAGTGTGAAATGGCTTAGTCTAATATGCATGCACTTTTATAGTGTGCATGGTGAAATAAACACATGCTACAGAGATTCTGTAATACACAATGTATAGGTCTACAGATATGTTTTGTTTTGTTATAATCATATGGCAGTTGTATGAGTGTATTCTCGGAGTTTATTATGCTAGGTGTTATGGTAGGAAACAAGAAAGATTCAGGGTTGATTGCTGTGTCTTGGCATGGTTTTGCATAGCACACTCATCTCCTCCTCTACTGTAGTCTTCAAAGGGTAGATTCTCAGAGAGAGAATAGAGCGAGAGAGAGAGAGAGAGAGAGAGAGAGAGAGTGAGAGAGATAGAGGGAGGGGGAGATAGAGAGACGGAGAGAGAGAGACGGAGAAAGAGAGAGAGAGAGAGAGAGAGAGAGAGAGAGAGAGAGAGAGAGAGAGAGAGAGAAAGAAACTTGGATAAAATTAGCCACTTTTTAATTTAGGGGCTACTGTAATTAGGGCTAATTAATCTTGGAATGTTGTTTTGCTTTGATTGCATGGAGGGAGTGGTGGAGGGAGCGGTATGGGCTCATATTCATCTTAAATCAGCCGCCGGGCCCGAAATACATGTCTAATGAGAAGTCGGGAAGTCTGTGTGAGTGTGTGTGTGTGTGTGTGTGTGTGTGTGTTTGTGTGTGTGTGTGTGTGTGTGAGTGTGTGTGTGTGTGTGTGTGTGTTGCGTTGTTATGCATGTGTTAAAAGTCAACGCCCGTTCAAATGTATAAGGTGTACGCTGGAATTAATTTGCGAGCGCATGCATATGTAGAGTGTCTGCAGAAATGAACATATGTTTTGAATGGTCTGAGTGGAGCAGAGCAGTGTGTGTACCTTGGATGTCGTCGTTGAAGGTGCAGTACTTATTGCGGTATTTCTCCAGCAGACGGAAGGCGTTGGTGTTGGCAAAGTCCTCGAACTGGATGAGACAGTCCATGCCATACCTGCCAGGGAGGGGAGAGAGTTCAAGACCTCGACAAAACACAACCTGCCACAGTGTGGCTACAGGTGGAGATCACAGATTTTAACCCAGTACAGGCGGAAATCACAGCTTTTAAGCTTTTAAGACACAGCCCCTATTGTAAATTAGCTGTTGACAGAATGGCAATGACCAAGTCGTATTGCATTACTAAAGGCCCAGAGCACTGTCATAGTGGTGTGGTACTATGATAGTTAAGTTTTTTAGTGACTATTGCAGTATTCCACTGGTGGAACAATGTGCATTACGGGACTACAAACATATGGAGTGAAGGGGTGGCGGGAAGAAGAAAATGTGGTATAAATGGTCCAAGTTGGGGAGATGGGGGAAGAGAATGTGGTTTAAGGAGCCAAGTTGTCTTTGGCAGTCTGAGGCTCTGGGAAGAGAGCGTGCTAAATGAGGCCTCTGGCTGCACAACTACTGCATACATAGGTGTCTGGGAGACGCACAACTACTGCATACGTATGTGTCTAGGAGACACACAACTACTGCATGTGTGTGTCTCTAGGAAACACACAATTATTGCTTACGTATGTGTCTGGGAGAAGCACAAGTACTGCATGTGTGTCTGAAAGAAGCACAACTACTACATATACGTATGTGTCCAGTGTTAAAAACAGGCAAGCACGCACGCACGCACGCACGCGCACACACACATACACACACACACACACACACACACACACACACACACACACACACACACACACACACACACACACACACACACACACACACACACACACACACACACTAATGCACACATACATTCACAAGCACACGTACATACACTCACATACAGAAACACACACACACAGACTTCTATAACAAACTCATCAGAAGCACAATTGAATCATGTTTTTGCTCAGCATGAGCAATTTAAACCATTAACTATCCATTTTCTCATTTTGTACCAGCCTATGAGTGCACTCAAGATGTACTCTGTACTCAAGATGTTAGATACCAGCATCGGTGGATGGAACATCAATGAAAAGCCATTCTCTCTATCTCTCTCTCCCTCCCTCTGTGTGCGCGCGGGGGGTGCGAGCGGGTGTCTGGTATGACTGTGTGTCTGTGTCTTTGCCTACAGGACATTGACAAGGAAAGGAAAAGTAGGGTTCCTAGGACACACTTCACAATGCGCTTGAAAGAGTATTACACATCATTCATTGAAATGTCGCTGAAAGGAAGGAAACGTTGCTGAATACAGAAAGTGCCTAAGATGTGAGTGCTCAAACACAATTATACATTAAAATGTGAATAGGACCACTGTGTGTTTGAAAGGCAGCTATGACCTTAGATAACAGTGTCAATGCCACACCCTCAGTGTTCTTGGACTGAAATGAAGTAATGAAATAGTGAAATATCTGTACACTACCTGAACTCTCCTGAGGAGGGCGCTCTTCCCCCATCTATCCCTTTCTTTCTCCCTCCGCACCAGAGTCCCCAGAGCAGCACAGACACCCACAGGCACGGATGTCAGTGAGGGGCCTCACATTCTTTATGGCCCATTGCTCTAAAGCAGGGTTTCCCAAACTGGGGTGCGTGCACCCCTGGAGGTGCGCGGCCTGCCATAAGGGGGTGCGCGAGCTAAATAGAGCAATGGTGGATATGTGAGTTTTCATCCAGCATTAGGTTTTTAATTGTATGGTGAATTGTATGCTGGAAGGGTCCATCTGAAGTGTAGTTAAACTCGTAGACTATTGGAAAAGAGGATTCCCCAAAACAACTGTGCATAATTTGCAGTGAATGCGCAGTGAATCATACTTGCGTGGCCATCAGCACACCAAAATATTCGCTTAGGGGGTGTGCCAACCACATTGAAATGTACAAAGGGGTGCGCAGGGAAAAAAGTTTGGGAACCACTGCTCTAAAGCGATGTTTCTCAACGGGGGTGGTACAGCCCCCCAGGGGGTGTTGGGGAGCCCTGAGGGGGCGTTGAGAAGGATACAGTTGAGAGGGGGCAGTGCTTAGTTGTCATTGGGGGCATTAGTCCATTTCATTTTTCAGTAGTAAGGGGGGCGTTGGCAGGCTTAGGATGAAGTGCAGGGGGCGTTTGTTAAAAAAACACCTCTAAAGCAAACATGCCTACAGTATGACAGACTAAACCTACCGTTACAACAGTGAGCATTAGGAGATCATTATTTCGCATCAATCGGTCTTGTCTCAACAGAACTACTGTGTCTTTCTGTGTGCAAGAAAACATACCCATGGCAGTCCATGTCAAGGAAGATGCCTGGTGCCCACAGACATATCATATTAGCCTTATATTAGACATATATTAGCCTTGGCTATTGGATATCCACTGCTTAGTCAAAGAAACTGGGCACCAATGAACAATAAACGGTACCCATATGTCACCAGATCGAATCAGTGGTCTACTTGTTGGTTTTAGGTCTGTCTACTGAGGTACATAATAAGGCATTTCATTGGTGCTTGTTAGTTGAGTAGAGTAGAGTAGAGTAGAGTAGAGTAGAGTAGAGTAGAGTAGAGTAGAGTAGAGTAGAGTAGAGTAGAGTAGAGCAGTGTTTCTCAACCGGGGTGCCGCGGAAATGTGGCTGATAAATAAATTATGCCATGGCCAATAGGAAACGCTGAAACATGAATGGCAGCATGTGAAATTGATCTAATTCAATAAATAAATTATGCAATATAATACATATTTGTCTAAATTAATAATTAATGCTTAGTCAGTGGAAACTTTCATTTGCCCATTTACGCACAATAAAGTAACTTTAGGTCACCCCAGTAAGCTGCAACTTAGGTAGGTTGTGTGACGTCGCCAAATGTTACTTTTCTAAGCTTGTGTGGTATCAGATGCAATGCTGTGTTACGGATTGTTGGTTTGGGGTGCCTTGAAAGTTTTCATGAATTGAAAGGGTACCTCGCCTACAAAAAGGTTGAGAAACACTGGAGTAGAGTATAATTTATTGATCCCGAGGGAAATTAAGGTGTCAAGTAGCATACATACATAGAAAAATACAGAAGAAGACACAAAGACAAGATCAAAAACTGGAAAAGTGCCCAAAGTGTCTAGAGTGTTCCCACCTCTAAGACTTTTCTATGGTGTTTTTTTGACAGACTGAGCTCCGAGGTTGGTGTGACAGACAGGCTAGGACCACATTAGACAATTCCAAGCACAACAAAACCCAATAACTCAGCAAGGGTGAAGAAGCCAACTAACTGTACACGAGGGTCTTTGCACTGTGTGTGCATGCATACAGTGCTTATTTTTCTGACGTGTTCTTTGAGTATTTCTCTTTGAAAGTATTCCCTGTTGTCTAAAATATTCTCCATTATCATGTCATCCGTCATAAGGCTGCGGCTGGGGAAATGAGGTCTATGAGAAAACAGAACCCGAAGTGAACTGCGGTGAACTGAACTGAAGTCTGACTCCTTTACAACTAAACTGAAGAGGACCCACGAGACCTGACTGAATTAAAAATAAACATAATGGAGAACAATGTAATAGAGCTACAGTTCTACATCCCTCACCCACCGAAATGGTTAACCCTTGTGTTGTGTTCATAAGCTGCATACACCTGTGGTGTTCGGGTCATTTTTGACCCGTGATAACAAAACTCAGCTATAAAATACCTAAAAACACTAGTTATCATCAAATATTGTTTTTCATCTCATGGCTAACTTGGTATGTATTCATATCCATGGAAATATTACTTGATGTATTCATCTTTTTGACTTAAAAGATCTTTTATCTTACATTATGCAAATCGTTTTTGATGACCAAAACTATCAAAATCTGCATAAATTCACTATTAATACCTCCCAAAGTGATACAATTAGTGATTATGTTGTCCATGTATTACAGCTGATATGAGAGTACAACAATTCCCAATTTTTTTTAT
>NC_085861.1:48218721-48221221 GCF_034702125.1 Engraulis encrasicolus | reverse complement strand
GGCAAGTGGACCGCAACAAGCCTGTGCACAATGTCAGCTTGTGGTTACAGTGCAGAGAGGTATGAGTAAAGCCCTGCATATTGGAGGTGACACGGCTGATGCTGAAACAGGGATATGACATCACTGTCTTGCCGCTTTTTTTTTAGAGAAGTGTAAAGACTATTGAGAATATACGGTCTGACATTTTGGGGGACCACACATTTGAATATTTTATTTCCTTCTTGTTTTTTCTTTTTTCTTTTTCTTTTTTGTTGTTAAACCCATTTTTTCTGTTTATTGTATTGTTTTATTAAAAGAGAAAGCAATAAGAAGGGATATTAAAAGGAAAGAAAAAAAAGAGAAAGAAAGAAAGAAAAAAAGAAAAAGAAAAACACAAATTAAGTCCCCCATAAGGGGTGGTGGTGGTTGGGTTTAGAGAAAGGAAAAAAAAAAAAAAGCATTTCTCCACTTTGATTATGATCATCTGCAAGATGGCGGCACCCTGTGTGACTGCGGCCTCGTCATGTCCTGACTTGAAAGCTTATAAACTTGGATCTGGAAGTGCAACTTACTGTTGCTAAACTATCTGCATCTGTATATCAAATTGTATATCCTCATAGCATCTGTATAGTATGTCTGTGTTTCAAGTTAAGTTACTATATAGCCTACAGTGTATGTGAGTGCATTATCTGACACTGTAAGTGCATGTGTCGGTTTGTGGCCCAGTAAAACTTGAGCTTGAACTACAGATCCTGCTTCCTTTAAAGATCGCCTCTCAACGTAATTTAATTAATATTGCCGTGTTCCCAATTGTTATTGAATGTGTTACGCGTTGGTCCTGTTTTAAAAAACGTTCTGGTTGCTTTGTTTCAAGACGTTTTTGCAAGCTGGCAAGGTGGCTTGTGGAGAAACGAGAGAGTGTTCCGTGTTTCTCGTGGAAATGCGTCTCTGATTGGCTCACTCCTCCTGCTCTCAAAGAAACGCGTCTCTGATTGGCTCAGTCCTCCAGCCTTGGGAGAGAATGTAATGGGAAACAGAGTCGCCACTTCTCCGGGTGGTACTGCACTATAGGGGCGCCAACGGAGGCGTGCAGGCTCCATTCAGGGCTGTGCTCTTTCGACAGCGACCCCTAGGCGAGCTGTAGGCACGGAGCAACCGGAGTGAGCAGGCTTTATGTATGAGGCTTTGTGCTGTGTGTGTACCTGAGAGTAGCAACCAGCTGATAGCTAAGCTAAGCTATGTTTCGGACCACCAGACGTTGCTTGTTTTGAAAACAAGCAGAAAAAAATTACTCGACATGTTTTTAGATAAATGGGTCGATATAAACCTTTGTGGGCAACGCCTTCTTTCGACGTGACGAAACACAGAAAGGCTTTCGTGATTCGCTCGTTTCTCTGCATTATTGATGTAAATTGGGAAACACCGGGAAACACAGCCAGGAGAGTTGACGCACCGCTATGAGAGCCTTGCAAGTGAGTTTAACTTGGGGTGACCGTCCGATCTTCGAAAGGAGTGAGTAAAACTGAGTTTTATCGGAAGTTGGCCTTTAAGAGTAAGTGAGTGTTAGTGGCTTAATCGCATGCCAGTTTTCCATCAAGCTACACCAGACCTCAAGTTCCATAGGATGCTAGCTTGTTTGTAGCCTAAAGGTTTTTGGGAGGTTGCTCTGGGTGGAGAGAGTTAAAAGCCAGCATTCTACCCCATCCTGCTCCATGGCTGAGGTATCCTGATTATGGTACAGTACCATCTCACAGCAATGGTCCCTTGGGGGACCACTTGGGCTGCCCCGTTGTACAGCTTAAGGCATAAATGCAATTCTGTTGTGTGTACTGTGTGTTCTACTGTGTTGTGTCATGAAGACAATGGGATATTTCCGATTGCTGGGGGGGAAACCCCTCTGTGGATGTCCCTGTCAAAACTGTAAGATGACTCCTTTGATGTCTGTGTTTTGAGGAACATGACAAGAAACAATGAGGATTATTCACTGATGAAGTAACTTGAACAATCTGCATCTGGTCTTTCAAAGTAACCTATCTGGGTCTGTTTAAAATATTGTCTATATTTGCACGCTTGTTAAAAGTTGCTACTGTGCTGATGATTTTGTCTGTGCTTTTGCACCTGCAAACAGGCTGTCTCCTCTAACGCCGAGGGAGTGTTAATAGGTTCAAGAAAAGGAGTCTATCTTCCAAGTAGGTTGACGATAGCATATCCCTAGATGCCTGGATGCCTGGACATAAGATCTCTGAATCTATGTCTCCACTAGGAGATGACGAGACTGTGCTGAAATGGGATATGCCATAGCTGTTTTTATGTTAGTGTTTAGAGAAATGGGTCTTGGCACAGCAAGTGTGTTTGTGCACCTGTGAGACTTGACATGAACTGCAGCGAGCCGGTTGCTCCTGCTGATTGCCAAGTAAGACACCTATAGTGGATTCTGGTTTCGTAGGATATACAGTATACTAAGCTCTATGGATATCTCTCCATTTGTCAGTCTGTCTGTCTGCCTATCTGCCTTCCCTGT
>NC_085861.1:48188721-48206221 GCF_034702125.1 Engraulis encrasicolus | reverse complement strand
TGTTTCTAGCTTATGTTTTGGTGCACCGTCCGTGTGTGTGTGTGTGTGTGTGTGTGTGTGTGTGTGTGCGCGCGCGCCTGTCTGTCTGTGCCTGTGTGTGTGCGCGCGTGTGTGTGTGCGTGCGCATGCGTGTGTGCGTCTATGTACATGCATGTGTGTACAGGTCAGTGCGTGTTTTGTGACTGTGAATGTGTCTGTGTGAGTGTATGTGATTATGTTCATGCAGTGACATGAAAGCCCAGTACCTGTCTGTGTGACTGTACCTATGTGTTTATGAAATGTCATGAAAGCCCTGTACCTGTCTGTGACGGCCTTCATGAACTCGTCCAGGAGGTCGTCGTAGGCCTGTCCACGTATCCTCTTATGCCTCAGGCCAATATACAGAGGGTCCTTCAGCAGCTCCTGTGCAGGGGTGCAGGGAAGGGGTGGAGAGTGGAGAGAGACAAGTCATTGTCCAGTAGAGTAGGGTGACCAGATGTCCCGAAAAATTCGGGACAGTCCCGAATTCTAAACGTTTGTCCCGAATCCTGAATCTGACTGTGCATGTCCCGAAATGTAGACTTACCTAATAATAATGTTTTAATCAGGTACACATCTCAAACTATTTGCTACTGCCGCCTGTGCCCCGGAGAGGCTGCTTGTGCAGCCCCAAATGTGTGAAGTGGCTGCGTTCCCCCCAGCAATGTATCTATTTTCTGAGATTCTAATTCCATTCGATTGCAATAGTAAGCGCGAGCAATGACCGGTGCAAATTTTCACTTTCATTGACAAAATCACAGTAGCGACATGGCAGTACCATGCGAGTAAAAATCCGAAGCGACAATGCAGGTAGAGGAAGGAATGGGGAGGGGAACTATTCATGGATTACCAATTCATTGACAGATGAATGGCTTTCTGTAAACTGTGAAGAAAAGTTTGGCGTTTCTCGCGGATCAGACGGATATGAAAGTGCATGATAATAGCCTAAACTACACGGTAGGCTACGAAACCCACAACAGTAGCCTACAAAGAAAGCTGGTGTCTCCTTTCGTTAATAAACAAGATGACACAGTGTACGATAAAGGTCAGGCTGCTCTTTTGTCAGTCTGTGGCTGGTTTTACCAAAGATTCTTTTAATTCTAACATAATGGACCGTCTCTGGTTTTACACCGTTCTGTCAGCGTGCATCCTCGCAACGTAGGCTACTGTTTACTTTTCGACGTTCCAAGTTCAGGCGCGCAAGTGCACAACAAGGTCTTGACACTGTAGATGGTGATAGCGTACATCTTATAAAAGCTGTTACCAAGTGCCACAAAAAGAGAAGAAGAAGGAGGGGACAACGTCCTCTTAGGAGACTGAACTTGAGCACACTCCTTTGCATTGGGTTGGAGAGTTTGAATTATCTTACTCTACTAAGAAAATCTTTGCCTTTATCCAATGGCTCTGTCTACAGCAATGGAGCTTTTTAATTGTCATTGACAAATAAATTTGACAACGAAATTGCGTTTGGAGTACACTGTATTCGCACGTCATACGTGCGTCCACTTCTCCATCCCACCTGACCTCTCCATCTATGGCTGAGGTGCCCTTTAAGCCTGGCACCTAACCCCACATTGCTCCAGGGACTGTAACCAACACCCTGACGAATAATAACTGTAAGTCGCTTTGGATAAAAGCATCAGCTAAGTGTAATGGAATGAATGGAATGGAATGAACCAACCCCATTCTTCCTACGGGTACAAGATTCAAACTGGCAACCTGACAATTCCAAGTCTAACTCCCTCACCAGGGACGAGGAGAAGAGGAGAGAAAGGGAGACGGAGGAAAGACAGGCTAAGAGGAGGAGAGGGGGGAGGGGGGGAGGCATTGGTGAACGAGTGGGCTAGAAATATGACAGAAGTGTGACCTTTTAGTCTGAGTCGTGATAGAATGCAGAAATGAGAGAGAGAGAGAGAGAAAGAGAGAGAGAGAGGTGGGCAGAAAAAAAGACAGATGAGAAAGAGAGGAGAAAGAGTTGAGAGTGCTTTCTCAGTCAGAAGACTGGTTTCTGTTCTTCTTATATAAAACACAGATGTCTATTTAAAATCTAATGATTATACAGTGTGTGTGTGTGTGTGTGTGTGTGTGTGTGTGTGTGTGTGTGTGTGTGTGTGTGTGTGTGTGTGTGTGTGTGTGTGTGTGTGTGTGTGTGTGTGTGTGTGTGTGTGTGTGTGCGTGCGTGTGTGTGCTTGTGTGTGCACATGTGTACCTGTGCACTGGAGTGCATCCTTTAAAAGGCATTCATTCCTATATATCCCAATAAAATGCAGCTGCCTGAATTCCAAAGCATACACCGTGTGTACACATGGACACACACACACACACACACACACACACACACACACACACACACACACACACACACACACACACACACACACACACACACACACACACACACACACACACACACACACACTTATATAAATGCCCACACAGATGTATAGATAGACACATGCATACCACTTCCACACAGGTAAACATACGGTCAGATATTTATGATGAAATAAACAACTTGCAATGTTTATGTTTAAACCATTTATAGTCACACACTGGCATGCTCTCACATACACACACACACACACACACACACACACACACACACACACACACACACACACACACACACACACACACACACACACACACACACACACACTCACACATGGACACACACACACATGGAAACACACACACACATGGAAACACACACGCACACACACACACACACACACACACACACACACACACACACACACACACACACACACACACACACACACACACACACACACACACTGCTGTGAATGGTGTGTTTCAGCAAGTTGATTAATAGAGGGTTAAGGAGGATGCAGTATGAGAAATGTATGTAGTTTGTGCGTGTGTGTATGTGTGTGTGTGTGCGCTGCGTGCGCGTGCATGCGTGCGTGTGTGTACGTGTGTGTGTGCACGTATGAGAGTGAGAGAGAGAGTGAGAGAATGAGAGAGCGAGAAAGTGAGTGTCTGTGTGTGTGCGTGTGTGTGTGTGGGTATGCATGCATGAGTGTGAGTGAGCACACGTGAGTGTGAGCGTGTATCCGTGTGCTGTGTGTGCCGGTCAACTTATCCTGACTCCAACTTCTAATTTATGTATTTTAATAACTATGTCAGAAGCTGAACTAAGACTTGTTCTGGTGTTGGAGTTTGCAGCTGAGAGAGTGCTGTGTCTCATCTTCAATCACGGCATCCTGCGCTGCGGATATTGGGGATTTATGGATGTCATTAGCCAAGAAAAAACTCACTCACTCACTCACTCACTTTCTCTCTGTATCTCTCTCTCTCTGTATCTCTCTCTCTCTGTATCTCTCTCTCTCTCTCTCTCTCTACACACACACACACACACACTCCCTCAATCACTCATTCACTCACTCTCTGTAACACACACACACACACACACACACACACACACACACACACACACACACACACACACACACACACACACACACACACACACACACACACACACACACACACACACACACACACACACACACACAGTCACACAGTCACACAGTCACACACACAGTCATGCGCATCCACCCCCCCCCACACACACACACACACAGATGAAAACTCTCTCCCACCATCATATCATAGTTAATACTTAGAGAACATGCTGGTACACACCAGTACACACTCGTACAAACACACCAGTACACACTCGTACAAATGCATGAATGTGCATAAACACTCGCAAAAAGTGTGTCGCTAAGTGTGTGTGATAGCCTACTGGCAATGTAGATGTATGACGTTCATTGTGCCTTAAGGTTATATTAACTATTCAAGCTCTTTTGTTTCAGACATGTAAAAGTGTGTTATCTTCCCCATGGACGGGGACAATGCCAAAAACATACAGCAAGAGAACAACAGATCCCACTGTTGGACTAAGGAGATCAGACAGCGCAGCCCAAGCACCATGAACAGGGATGAGAGTGTATACATGCTTATCTCACACCTGAACCACCATCCTCAGGACACAGCTCTAACAGCAGGTGGTGTGACCAACCTGTCAATATTGACAGGAAAGTCACACCTCCACAACATCAGCCGTTTTAAAGCATGTCACACTTCAACATCCATGTGACCCTCTGATGAAGACGGAAGTTTCACCATCACAACATGTCAGATAAAAGACACACTGTTGTGATCGTCATTGGGATGGGACACGGACAACACAGAGATCACTTAACCTCCTCTGTGTAGGCAGCGTCCACGTCACAAGACAAGAGACCTGTGTGTGTGTGTGTGTGTGTGTGTGTGTGTGTGTGTGTGTGTGTGTGTGTGTGTGTGTGTGTGTGTGTGTGTGTGTGTGTGTGTGTGTGTGTGTGTGTGTGTGTGTGTGTGTGTGTGTGTGTGCGTGTGTGTGTGCGCGTGCGTGGTCGCTGAATCCAAAAGCTGGTAGACACATCAGATTCGTATTCATTCCTGTATCAGTAGGTTTGTCATCACATAGTTGACCTTCTCTCTCTCCTCCTTCTTGCAAAATGTCTATCCTTGGCCTTTACGGCTCTATTGCTTATTTGTGTGTGTGTGTGTGTGTGTGTGTGTGTGTGTGTGTGTGTGTGTGTGTGTGTGTGTGTGTGTGTGTGTGTGTGTGTGTGTGTGTGTGTGTGTGTGTGTGTGTGTGTGTGTTTGATAGATGAGGTATGGTGGGGTATGTGTGCTCTGAGAAGTATTTAGAGTGAGTAAGTGTACAGCCATGCAGACGTCAATGGCAGGTATCTGTGTTTGGGTGAATATTTGTGTGTAATATGAAGGGTTGTCTGCATACTTTTAGGTATATGAGTCTGATTTCTGAGCATGAACATGAACATGAAAGAGAGGTAATGAGAGAGAGAGAGAAATAGATAGATAGATAGATAGATAGATAGATAGATAGATAGATAGATAGATAGAGAGAGAGAGAGAGAGAGAGAGAGAGAGAGAGAGAAGGAGAGAGAGAGAGAGAGAGAGAGAGAGAGAGAGAGAGAGAGAGAGAGAGAGAGAGAAAGTGTGCGCGTGAGAGTGTGTCTGTGAGTGTGTGTGTGTGTGTGAGAGAGAGAGAGAGAGAGGGGGGGAGAGAGAGAGAGGAGAGAGAGAGAGAGAGAGAGAGAGAGAGAGAGAGAGAGAGAGAGAGAGAGAGAGAGAGAGAGAGAGAGAGAGAGAAGGAGAGCTCTTTTTGGGACTGCAGAGGCAGCGGGCCAAGAGGTTTATTTTGAACACAACGGGCAGCAGTGCTCTCCTCTCCTCAGCTTGCTGTGAAAACACTAATATTTAAACACTCTCGAGGAGCACTGGCAAAACCAGCAAGCAGACTCCCGGAGCTACAGTAGGGGAGAGATACTTTGAGGACATTACAGGAGATTGCTGAAGAGAAAGAGGAAATAATAATTCCCAACTCATACACGCCTTTCGAGGTTCTCAGAGAAGAGTTGTTGAAACCAAATGGTTTTGCAATGTATCAACAAATTGAAACCACAGTGGAGAACCTTTGTTGCTGCCCTACTTGCCAGGAGGCAAAATGGGCAGTAAGTAAGTAACAAATTGAAAGAAAGAAAAGCAGAGGGTGGGGGTGTTTGGGCGTGCTGTGGAGTAGTACCCTATGCAGGCTCATGGGGACCCAGTTTCGAATACGACCAGGGTCTTTTCCAATTCCGATCCCATCTCTTTCCCCATCATGTCCTGACTACTCCTCTATTGAATAAATGCACAAAATGCCATGAGAAAAGAAAAAAGAAAGAGAAATAAAAGACAGCCAGCTGTCATCTGAGCATTAGTGAAGTGTTTTGTATCGGGCTTGTTGTCAGATGGGCAGAGGAAGGAGTAGGAGGAGGAGGAGAAGGAGTAGGAGGAGGAGGAGGAGAAAGAGCTGGGGGAGTGAAGATTCTTGTATTTTCAAAGTCTTCAGATCACACAGGGTGCAAATGGGCCAGAACAGCGACACACACCATTTCCACACAAGCACTTAGACCTGATGGACCGCATATACCCCACCCCAAAGTACATCCAGGAACACACACGCTCACAGATATGCACGCACACACACACACACACACACACACACACACACACACACACACACACACACACACACACACACACACACACACACACACACACACACACACACACACACACACACACACACACACACACACACACACACACAAACACAGGCAAAAAGGTGTGCAAATCGGCAGGATAAACCCAAGAGGTGCCATCAGAGTTCCTCACCTCTCCCGCACCTCTCTGATTTACTACAGAAAGCGCGCACACAGGTGAACACACCAGAAGCAGACACTTGGGCCTGTCATGACCTCAGCTCTCTGACACCCACAACAAACACCCAAAAGCTGGCACAGGAACATCACCAAACAGGCCCAGACTTCTGCATCCTGTTTATACTTCCATCTTAACCAATCAGCATGGCATGGGTGCCTGCCAACATACCGTACCTGCTGTCAAGGTCTTATGGTGCGATACCGTGGCACTTCTTATGAAGGACATGTGTGTTTCAGAACAAATCTTTTCCAGCTACTAACATAAAAGTGATAAAATACACCAACATGCTATTTTGTGACATACACACAATATTTGCATACACGTTATTAGCGAATTTACCCATCAACTACCTACAGACTGGCCAACCAACAGACTGACCGACCGACTGACCGCACGAACACACATTCCTATTGCCAGCTCTTTGCCTACCAGCCCCCTCATCAAACCCATCTGCACCACTAAAACCTCTTCACACGCACAGGGGTTTGGCCACAAACAATAAAATGAATAATAACCATAAACAACATAGCAGCACATGTTCTAAAATCAACACGGCTGTTTGTTTACAGTTTTGGCTGTGTTAACGATTCAAGCCATAAATACTCGGAGCCAATCAAAATGCTGCCTCTAGGGCACATAATAAAGACAGGTTGTAATTTGGACGGGCTGTTAAGTGATCAACCCATCAACAGTCCTACGCTTCATCACGTTTTGGACAGCACCTTTGTTAGGGAATGTTTTTCACCTGTTCTGAGAGAGGCTCTTGGCATCACACATGTATGGATACACAATACACACACACGCATGCGTGAAAACACACACGCATAAACACACGCACGCTGTCACGCAGTCACACACGCACGCACGGACACATGCACACACGGACACATGCAGGCGCGCACGGACGCAAGCACACAGAGGCAAACACACACTGTTTTATATGAATAACAGCAACCAGTCCTTTGACTGAATAAACACTCTAAACTCTACCTCCCATCTTTCTCATCTGTCTTCTTTGTCCATCTCTTTTCTGTTTTTCTCTTCACCATCTCTCCTTTTCTCTCTCTCTCTCTCTCTCTCTCTCTCTGTCTCTCTCTCTCTCTCTCTCTCTCTCTCTCTCTCTCTCTGTCTCTCTCTCTCTCTCTCTCCCCAGCCCATGCATCGACTGTCAGCATGAGTGATGCGAGTGTGGGCAATTCAGCACATCACTTTGCAGCTTGTCATCGTCTCTCAGCGAGAGACCGGTGCACTGTGGCCCTGCCCTGTCCGACTGTAGTGTGTACGGTAGGTTACCGTGGGGATAACTGCCATCCTGTCTCCACGCTTAGGAGGCAAAGCACCAGTGATGATGTACGAGCACGGCCCCCTCGGAGATTATCCAGTGAAGTGGAGGGGGACTGAAGGGGTTGCTTTGTTGAAAGGATCCTTCCTCTTTCAGGTGGGATTAAGGACTGCTCTCAGCCTGCACACTGCTAGCCTGTGTTTCCCTGTATGCACGCAAGCACGCACGCACGCACACACGCAGACACGGACACACACACACACACAAACGGACACAAACACACACGGACACAAACACACACACACACACACACACACACACACACACACACACACACACACACACACACACACACACACACACACACACACACACACACACACACACACACACACACACACACACACACACACACACACACACACTCTTCAGTCAGCTCTTTACCTCTCTCTTTTCATTTTCCTCTCTTTATATATGAGCGATTCTCTAATTCGCCTACACTTTTAAGTCCGTGGATTTTATTTGGCAATTCCACTAACTATTAACTGCATCCAATGATGTTTTGGACATTAGAAAACATTTATCTTTCATATAATACAGAAAGTGTAGACATAGCATTATTTCCCTCAGCAAGAATGAATATTTAATACTGGTTTTGGGCGTTTTCATGCCGTCCTGTTTTCCAAATGTCAGATTCAGTCTTCATATTAGCATGTAAAGAAACTTGTTTTGCCCAAGACGATTGCAAATGTTGATTCACAGTAATCATCACAATATGACAAAACTGTCAGAAAGACCACTGTCCTTCCCATTATACATGAAATTTGCCATTTTGTGTGTGTCCACGAAAACTGTGTTAACCGTGTCACGGTCTGAAACCTCCTCCATAAATCAGTAATGATTTGGTCTTAGGCCATACGAATATCATCACGTGATGTCATAACCTCTTTGGCAGGATACGGGAAGACTTTTTGGTAAATTTTGAGCTCCATCCTTCCATAATTTAATCCATTCTTTTTCATGTTCTCATAGCGGGAAAATTGCCTGTCAACAGTGTTATCAACATATTCATAAGAATCTGAATTAGAAATCATATGTGGAAAAACACAGATAAAGCATACAGATACATGAATTGATTAAGGTGTTGTGGTGGAACTTCTGAGGTCCTCAGTTAGCACAACACCATAAAAATTGCTGAAATGTCAACGGTGTTACCGTCAATGGTGTTACAATTAAGTATGACAGTCAGGGTTGCCAGATGAGGCTGATGATTTCCAGCCCAAAAAATGATCAAAATCCGCCCTAAAAACCCGCCAAATTCTATTGATTTATATGGCAGTGGGAAGGTTTTTCTGATAGATGCCATTTTTACCCCCACACGGCCATCCTAAGCAGCCCAATTGGGCGGGAACCAGCCCAATCTGGCAACACTGATGACAGTTGAGGAGGAGTATGTTTTTGCCAATTTATATCCATATTGACAGACAAACAAACAAAATAATTTGTGTTCTAGGGAGATGGATTGTCTGCTCTGTTTTTTTTCTCCTAAAAAAGTGCCGACTTGTTCCCCTGCACTGTTGACCGTAACACAATTGAGTTACACCGTTGACTGTTTTGAAAGTGTTTTTGCGCTATTGATCCCTTATGTGTTGGAAAAATCCTATGAACATACACTAGGGATTATCTCTGGAGAAGGAAGTCTTGTGTAAGGAGGGTGACTATATTCAAATCAGACGTTACAGGGATTTATGATGAAAAATGTGTCAGTCTGTATCACAGTGACTCATAAAATCCTACTTATGAAGCTCAACAATCACATTTTCTATATCAGTTGCACATATTAATGACAACATTACTGCTAAGGGACATAAGCACTTTCAAACATTTATTGTTTCAACTCTGTAGTATTTTTATATATGTTTGAAATGACATAGTATTTGTCCATAACACTGTTGACAAAATAATTAAGCAAATGTTCGCTTTCATTAGAGTATTTATCAAATGATTTAAGATTAAGCTTGGCAATTTGTTTGTTTGGAAACTTAAATATATACACTATGTTAACATCTAGGTCATTTAGTTGAAAAAAAAATACTGATAATTGACATTTTGCTTTTGCCAAAAGCGTAGGGAAATCGTAGAATCACTCATATCATACTCCTTTCGTCTCTCTCTCTAACTCCCGCTCTGTGCTGCTATCACTACAGCACAAAAACTCTCTCTTCAAGCTTCTTTCCTACACTTTTATGAGGTTTTTTATTTCTATCAGACTCTCTCTTAATCCCTCACTCTTTTGGTCATGCTTCGCTATCTTTCTTGGCACCGCTAAGGGTCCTTAAGAAGTGCTCTCTCTCTCTCTCTCTATCTCTCTCTCTCTCTCTCTCTCTCTCTCTCTCTCTCTCTCTATCTCTCTCCTCATTCTTTCCCCCTCTTATTGTTCCTGCCTCTTCTGTCATCAATCTGCGTTTGACTTAGTGTGTCAGGACCCTTTCTGGATGGGGTGAAGCTGAGGTGAACGTCTGAGGCCTTTGCTAGTGAAGTGCTGTGGAGATGGAGCTCGTCACGACCCCATAGGACCCCAGTGCTAAACTATGTCACAGTATGCAACACAGTACCGCAACACAACGCAACGCAACAACACTCTGGAACACATCAGTGTAAGGCTGGGGTCAGACTGTCTGACAAGCTTTTTTCTCTACCAGGCACTCTATTAAGTGGTGAAGTGTTGGCGACTCTCTGGAAATTTTGGAACAATCACTCTTTCTTCCTCACTAATACACAGACATATACTTATTGCACACACATATGTACACACACACATGCACATACGCACACGCACGCGTGCACACAGATTTATCCCCCTCTATTCCAATTGCTTCTCTATGGAATGAAGTGGCTGACAAGCGCTTGACCAAAGCACATGGCTCTCCAATACTAACAACACTTCTCTTGGCACAGTGTGAAACAACCCTCACACAAACACAAACACAACTACATGAATCACACTACATTATACATACATTGTACATAAACTATATCACAGAACAGTCAAAGTCAGCTGACTTTAATTATTGTGTATTCTCATTATGGGATCACTGGAACTTGAGTGGCTCTGAGATGCAAGCACTGATGGCTTCTTTGACCTTCCACTTCTAGGCTGAGGTCAAGGTTATGACACCTGAGCCTCACATTACACATCCTATGGAGCAGCATGACATCATCCATGTGTCATGATGTCATTCATTTCACCTTCTACAAGTTTACTAAGTATTTATTGGTATGTCCTTTAGCTGGCTGTCTGTGCTGTTGTGAGTGAAAACGTGAGAAGATTTTAGTAGAGTAGAAATACTTTATTATTGTTGTCATGTAATTATTGATACCACAGGAAATGGACCTACAAGGACTTGTTACGTCTGTGCTCTGAAGTACAGTTATGTATAAGGGGTTATGTCAGTATTTTTAACTGTGCATTCCCCTGTGTTCCCATCGTATTTGTGTGTGTGTGCGTGTGTGTGTGTGTGTGTGTGTGTGTGTGTGTGTGTGTGTGTGTGTGTGTGTGTGTGTGTGTGTGTGTGTGTGTGTGTGTGTGTGTGTGTGTGTGTGTGTGTGTGTGCTTGTGTGTGTAGTTCCTGTCTGGTTGGTTCTCTGTGTGTAGTATTATAGTATGTGTGTGACACCCTATCGGCATGTAGATCTGGAAGTGCCTGCGGCACCAAACTCTGATCATCTCCGGGATTAGCCAGCGTTTACAGAAGGGATTACCGCCTCGCCACATTCCACAGCCCCTTAGAAGGTTCGGAACGCCGAAAATCCTTCCTGTACGCAACCAAGTCTTTCAGGCCCTGTTTTGGACACGTCTGTAGCGTCTCGGATCGCTGAAGCTCAAATGAACCAGCTCGCCCCAGGGCACCGAACGGCCAGCCGGGCAATGATAGGAGTGAGGAATGAGATATCTGTGGGCGAAAGACAATGAGAGAGAGAGAGAGAGAGAGAGAGAGAGAGAGAGAGAGAGAGAGAGAGAGAGAGAGATGGAGAGATAGAGAAAGAAAGTGCTTCTGTGTGTGTGTGTGTGTGTGTGTGTGTGTGTGTGTGTGTGTGTGTGTGTGTGTGTGTGTGTGTGTGTGTGTGTGTGTGTGTGTGTGTGTGTGTGTGTGTGTGTGTGTGCGTGCGTGCGTGCGTGTGTGTCTGGCTGTGTGTGTGTATGTGTATACTGTATGTTTGTCTGTGTGAGTGTGTGCAGGGCCACTGACAGCTTTTGCTAGGCCCAGGACAAAGCCATCTAAATGGGCCGTCTTCCCAATACATACAATGTAATCAAGACCCAGTTGTGGGCCCCTCTCGCCCATGGGCCCAGGACAACTGACCTGTTTGTCCCCCTCTGTCGGCTTCCCTGTGTGTGTGTGTGTGTGTGTGTGTG
This sequence comes from Engraulis encrasicolus, assembly GCF_034702125.1. Lineage (NCBI taxonomy): Eukaryota > Metazoa > Chordata > Actinopteri > Clupeiformes > Engraulidae > Engraulis > Engraulis encrasicolus. Next base: position 48,194,201 of record NC_085861.1, on the reverse strand, counting down.
TGTGTGTGTGTGTGTGTGTGTGTGTGTGTGTGTGTGTGTGTGTGTGTGTGTGTGTGTGTGTGTGTGTGTGTGTGTGTGTGTGTGTGTGTGTGTCCACATTTCCCTAATACAACGTACACCGTTCTGCCTGAGGGCATGGAAGTGGACAGCTGCATAGACATGTGCCAAGTCTACAGGTAAGTACCCGTATTGACGAGCCAAAATAGTAATGCTGCTTTACCCTATTTTGAAAAAGATGTACTGTGGATACAGAGTAAAAAGGATTGCAACATTGAGGACAAATTATGATGTTATTATATGAACAAAGTCGAGTATTATGTACAATTATTTTGGATTTATACCTAAATCTGTCCAGCGCTCTCTCTCTTTCTGTGTGTGTGTGTGTCTGTGTGTGTGTGTGTGTGTGTGTGTGTGTGTGTGTGTGTGTGTGTGTGTGTGTGTGTGTGTGTGTGTGTGTGTGTGTGTGTGTGTGTGTGTGTGTGTGTGTGTGTGTGTGTGTGTGTGTGTGTGTGTGTGTGTGTGTGTGTGCATGCCTCTCTCTCTCTTACATAGCATGTAACCAGCAAAAATATTTTAATCCATTTATAAGTAGCTTTTATATCTGTCATCAGCGAAGGGTATGCGGATAAATTGTAGAGATGCTAATGGCTCGTGGTAGAGAGGGCCAAAGCCCTGTCCATGCATGCCCGCGATAGGCAGCCATATCTGGGCTTACCTAGTGCATCAGACAGGCCTCTTCTCGGAGTGGAGAGGGGGTCTTATGATGTCTAAAGCCTTTAAATGGAGAAGGAGTCTGAGCCCTTGAGAGAAGTGCTGTGTATTCTTGGCACTCTCTCCGTCCTCCCTGCGTGTTTCCTAGAGGAGGGCAGGGCACTGGTGATCTGTCATGTTTTGGCAAGAAGAAGAGGAGAGGAGGGAGAGAGACAGAGTTCTAAAGTCTGACCGCTGGAGAGAAGCCCTTCTTCTGACACACATACACATGCATGCGTACACACACATGCCCCCCCCCCCCCCCTCTCTCTCTCTCTCTCTCTCTCACACACACACACACACACACACACACACACACACACACACACACACACACACACACACACACACACACACACACACACACACACACACACACACACACACACACACACACACACACAATAAATATGTGCAGATGGTCATTTGTAAACACGTCAAAAAATATATACACAAACTAAGACTGGACAAATGACAGATTCTTTTCTTTCCTGTTTTAAGTGCAATAAGGACAATCAAGTTGTCGCACAAACTCTCTCTCTCTCCTCTCTCCATATTCTCTCTCTCTCTCACACACACAGACACAGGCACAGACAGACACACAGACATGGACACATGCACGCACGCACAGAGGCGCACACACGTACACACAAAGACACACAAAGACAGACACAGACACAGACACAGACACACACACACACACACACACACACACACACACACACACACACACACACACACACACACACACACACACACACACACACACACACACACACACACACACACACACACACACACACACACACACACACACATGGCACAATGCATCAAAGTACTCTAGAAGGCTAGTTAAAACTGTGGTTTGTTGCTTGTAAAAAAAGCTACATTTTGCTGACAAACGTTCTGAGTTTAAATGTATAGGGCCAAGACAGTGCTCACTCAATCATCTCAAACAGACATTTTTTCCCCTTTCACAGCTTCATTCCATGAGGGTTGCGTCTTTAAGTGCTGGAGAAGTGTGTTTATCTTCCTTTTTGTAGCCCCATAAAACTATATGGATCGCTACAAGACATGAAAATGCACACCAAAAGCTGTTGTTATAACGTACCCTTGACGCCTCTTGAAATACTTCAGCACACATGTCAAAGCAATCGCTTTGTTGTTCTTTTTTTGATCATGTTACTGTAGTAGACACATACAGTAGATCTCAACTGTCCGAGTCACACAGGAGAGTGCTAAAGATAAGGGGCCTTTCATTTAAAAAAAGATTTCTCACTGTGATGGAGTGACCATCACAGTGAGAAACGTCACACATGGTTGCATTCAGTCACATTCTATATTTCTCATGGCAACAAGTTTGGCTCTTTGTTGTAGCGGTCAGAGCCCCAGTTTGCAGGATCATAACGAGACATTTTCAAACAACAAGGTCAAATACTGTGAACTGTAATGCATAATGTTCATTTAGAATGTTTCAAACTTTTTAGTCAAACTCTTAAGTTGGTTTTCATGAACCACTGCCTTGAGGATAAATGGGGGTGGCGTATACAGACTGAATTTATCATTGATGATCATATATCTATTTTCATCATAGATAAATTTGACATTACTGAAAAAAAAATACTGAGGACATAACCTTTGTGTCCTCAATGGTAGTTACGGCCATGATCAGTTTGCTACCCCAGAGAGCCTGGATCAGTCATGATGGGGCAACCCTTCTCCCCTTTGCTACACTCACCTGCAGAGCTATGCAGCTGACAAGCACTTTGAGAGTCGTACTATAGTGCGCCTCATTGCTTTTTTATGACTGTGCGCTGATCAAAGCAGAGCAAAACGTAAAAGTGTTAAAAAGTTCAAATCTGTTTTGATGTCCATGTGTGCTTTCCCCAGAGTGAGTTTAAAATGATCAATGGCGAGAAAACAGTATGTACAGTATGCAACTGTATGCACCAGTAGGGCTGTGTAAAATAATCGATTTAATCGATAATCGATCAATTTCATTTAAAATTCACATAATGGATTCACAGGGCACAAAATCGATTTTTTCGTTATTTTTCTTTTTGTTCTTTTTGCTTAATTTAGGTCTATGGAAAATACCCAGTAGGTATTAGTCAATTAGGCCTAGGCCTACTTATTACAAATTAGCAATCTGTCAACTCTGTCAAGCCACAGCCCTTTGACATTTTTATATAAAATTAGGCAACAGCATATTTTGGGGGAAATCCTGGCACCAAGAAGGGAATGGATTGAATCGTTTCGGAATGAATCGAATTGAATCGAATTGAATCGTGATTAATCGATTCAAAGCCCTAAGAATCGAAATCGAATCGATACAAGGACATGGCTGCGATACCCAGCCCTATGCACCAGTGCACAAACCTGGACATGTCAACATGCTAGTGTTTGGATTTCAGAATACCTGTGATGACTGTTGCATTTTGGAAGCAGAAAAAAGCATCCTAGTCTAAACAGACCCTTCACAGACGTACACAAGTTCTTAGACGGCCGGAAGAGAAGACAGGCCCCTGAGCCAAAGGCATTTAAACATACTGACATGACAGACGGACGAGTTGCAACAACAACTGAAACGGATCCAGCAGAGCAACACTGCTATCTAATAAATAAATAAATAAATAATGTGCACTTATGAACATGACATGATAAATCTGCCATCTCTGCCAGGGATCAGGTCAGGGGTAAGGATTGGGTAAGAGAGGAGGTGCTGAAAGAATTACTCACACATGCAAACATGCACAGACAAACACAAGAACTAGGGCATGGAGAGAGAGAGAGAGAGAGAGAGAGAGAGAGAGAGAGAGAGAGAGAGAGAGAGAGAGAGAGAGAGAGAGAGAGAGAGAGACAGAGAGAGAGACAGAGACAGACAGACAGACAGAGAAAAACATGGTAGTTAAAGAGAAATAAAAAATGAATCGATGGAGAGTGAAGCAACATTTCGAAAGATTGAGACAGAGGGAAATGTGAAAATGAAGAGATTGAGAGTGAAAGGTTGGGTGGAAGAGGAAAATAGAGAGAGAGAGAGAGAGAGAGAGAGAGAGAGAGAGAGAGAGAGAGAGAGAGAGAGAGAGAGAGAGAGAGAGAGAGATGGGGCCAGGCAGCGAGAGCTCCAACCTAAGAGATGAAGAGAGGGAATGTGAAAGAGGGAGAAAGGTAGGCATACACTTTACAGTTTTTCTCGATTGGTTTGGTTAATTTCTTGAAACTGAGATGACATTCCTATAACTATTGGGTTATTTGGCCAAACATTCTTACACTTCCGCAAAACAGTTCAGATAACTAGCAAAATGTCATATACTTCCCAAAACAGCTCATTCTTGCATCAGCACTAATCCTTCTCCCACATCAATAGTCGGTACCATAAAAATGGCATAGATCCTTCTCAATTGCTTTGGCTCATTTGCATTCATTTAGTCCTTCTGTCAAAATAAACTGGATGGTTCAGCATAACCTCATGGATCCTCATCACATGCTCATATTGCTCCAAAAACAGTTTACCCGTGTGTCAAAACTAAATTCCTTCCCCACATATATCATCAGTACCCCCAAAATACATTGTCCCTTTGCCATTGTGTAAGCACTGCAAGTCAAAATGGTTAAATGTTTTGTCACTATGGGACTGCGTTCAGCTAACAGATGTCGACTATAAAAATGAAAAAGTGAGTGAAACCATTGAAGTTTGACAACACAGACAATTTACCCAGGACATTTATCAATGTATCTTTCTTTACTGCAAATTCACATGCACAAAGTAATGTCCATAACTTACATGTTTCTCATTGGTTTGGCTCATTTCTCAAAACGGAGAGATCATTCTCAAAAGAACATGGACAAATCCCAAAGCAATTGTTCAAAACAGAATGTCGTTTCAAATAATGTCAAGAAATTAGCCAAATAACAGCGGAAACTGCAGTATACATGGTATAGTATACAAACTAGTAAAGTTACAATACCATCTGGCCTGTTGATCATGTGTCATGAATTTACTGTTTACAGTAAAGAAATTCTTAAAATATTATGTCTTTGACTGTTTTGACAATTGTGTAGACTACTTTGCATATGATGACTCACACAATGAAATCATGCTGACATGTTTTGGAGAGGGCAACCATTAGACTGAGAATTGTCTAATTCGTTTAGATAAGACAGGTCAATTTATTTGGAAAATGTGCTAAATGTATGCTCAGTGTGTCAACTGTAGGGTACTTGTATATAGCTATCTGCCGAGATGTACTAAACATTTGAGACATGTACAAAGTATTTGAAATTTGATGAAAGCAATGAAAAATGCCATTCTGTTGTGGGAAATTGTAAGTTGGTTTGGAGATTTGTCCATGTTGTTTTGAGAATGTCATCTCAGTTTTGAGCCAAACCAATCGAGAAAAACTGGAATGCAATAACTCTTCATGTGGTCCCACTACAGCGAGAGGCATTTAGTCACACTCTGTACTGTGCTGTGCTGTGCTGTGCTGTGCTGCGCTGTGCTGTGTGTGTGTGTGTGTGTGTGTGTGTGTGTGTGTGTGTGTGTGTGTGTGTGTGTGTGTGTGTGTGTGTGTGTGTGTGTGTGTGTGTGTGTGTGTGTGTGTGTGTGTGTGTGTGTGTGTGTGTGTGTGTGTGTGTGTGTGTGTGTGTGTGTGTGTGTGTGTGTGTGTGTGTGTACAAGCGTGCATGCATGTGTGTCTGTACCCGTGCATGAAGCTGACAAGGAGACTGTG
>NC_085861.1:48148721-48181221 GCF_034702125.1 Engraulis encrasicolus | reverse complement strand
TCACAGTGATATAAATGAAGGTAGGCCCCGTGGTGTTTTTATTGCCTCCTGTCCACCCCCTTATGTTTGCTCTTTAGCAGGCAGCAGTGCTTACGCAAACCAAACTAATCACTCTCCTGGTGCCTAACCAGTGGGGAGGGGCTGGACTGGAGGCAAAAAATGCCTCTTTTCCACTGCCGGTTTTCTGGTAGGCCTACAGCTCGGCACAGAGCGACTCGGCCGCCACTTTTTGTTTTTTGATTGGGCACGCAATCGAAGACCAAAAAGTGGCGGCCGAGTCGCGCTGTGTCGAGCTGTAGGCCTACCAGAAAACCGGCAGTGGAAAAGAGGCAAAACAGGCCAAGCTTATTTCTCATTAGACAAGCCAATCACTGTCCACTGTCTGTCGTAACCCCCTTATCAAACACCGTCCCACCACTGGGACGTTGTAATAGTCACTGAAAAAACCTAACTCCCATAGTACTACACCACTATGACAGTGCACAGGGCCTTTAGTAATATATTACGACTTGGTCATTGCCATTCTGATAACAGCTAATTTATAAGGGGTTAAGGATAGACTAATGTGCTACCCTATTTAAAGTCTGGGCTGGTCTTTAAGGGGAAAATGTCCCCTATATGCCAGATTACCAGTACAGCCCTGGAGCTAGCAGTTTATGATGTCGTTTACACCTTCAACTCCACTCTTAGTTTTTAAAAACCAGGGTGTTTTGCCAGTCATAACCTGGGTGTGATTTTGTGTGTTTAGAGTCAGCTGGTGTGCTGCAATGCTGTTGAATATTGACGTAAATACCACCAGGGATGAAGGGTAGAGGAAAATTGTGTCATTAGATTTGAGAGGTCTTAAAGTTTTAGTCCACAAGATCCAATTTTTCCAAACTACATAATTGTTTTATTCCACTTATTACCATGCGTGAGCTTGCATGTCATAAACACACGTGCACACACAAGCGCACGCCACGCACACACACACACGCACGCATATACACACACACACACACACACAGACACACACACACACACACACACTGTATGTGTATGCATGTGTCCGTTGTGTTTGCATGTGTCCATGAGTGTGTGCGTGTTTATGCACATGTCCATGAGATTGTGTGTGTGCGTGTGTGTGTGTGTGTGTGTGTGTGTGTGTGTGTGTGTGTGTGTGTGTGTGTGTGTGTGTGTGTGTGTGTGTGTGTGTGTGTGTGCGTGTGTGTGTGCGTGTGCGTGTGTGTGCGCACGCACTTGTGTTTGTATGCGTGTGTGTGTGTGTGCGCGCGCTTATGCGTGTGCGTGTGTGTGTGTATGTGTGTGTGTGTGTGTGCGTGTTTAAGTGTGTTTGTGTGTGTCTGTGCATGCGCATGTGTATGTGTGTGTATTTGTGTGTGTGCGTGCATGCGCATGTTTTAACGCACGTGTGCATGTGTACATCTGTCTACATAGTGCTCATCTAGTCTAGTGCCAGTGTAGTGTGGGTTGTACTGACCCGAATGTCCTTCTCCGGCCAGCTCTGAAGCAGGGTTGAGATGTGAGTTCGGTCATGGATGGTGATGAACAGTCCTCTAATGGAGAAAAGAAGAAGCAGAATTAGACACACACACCCCTCCAAACCAGCAGATTAATAGAGGATTGGAGTAGTGAAGAGTAGTAAAGAAATGTCATACAAGGGGGATATGGAGATGGATAAAGAAGTCTTATCATGGCGATATAGAGAAATTGAGTTAGTAGAGTAGAGTAGAGTAGAGTAGAGTAGAGTAGAGTAGAGTAGAGTAGAGTAGAGTAGAGTAGAGTAGAGTAGAGTAGAGTAGAGTATAGAGTAGAGAAGAGTAGAGTATAATTTATTGGTCCTAGGGAAATTATGGTAGAGTTAGGTAAAGAGTAGGTTAAGTTATAAAGAAAAGGTAGTACCGGTATATAGGCTACAATCACACCCACTCACTCAAACACACATGCACACACAAGTACACCTCATTCCAGTCACCCCAAAACCAGTCATTCCCACACAGATAGGCCCTGAAGGTATTCCAAGAGGGAATCACTGAAATGGTTTTCATCATATATTTTTGTGTGTGTTGCTGTTGATTTATTTGAGTTATTTTATTATTTGTTGTTTATTGTTTACTGGCTCAGATGTAGGCCCCAAACATTTGTGAAAATTTCAAGTGGGTTCCTAGGTTGGAAAGGGTTGGGGACCCTGCCCCAGACAGACATTCCACTAAGTGTCTGCTGAGCTCTGCCAACTAGCCTACACTCCACACCCAAGGCCCCGTGTTGGAAGCTTAGGTCAGGGGCAGCGCACCCTAGCTGTCTGCTTGTTTATTCTCTCTCGGCATGACGTCTGGACCTGCATCAGTAGCCTATGACACACACACCTAGATGAGTACGCACGCACGCACGTACACATGCACACACACACACACACACACACACACACACACACACACACACACACACACACACACACACACACACACACACACACACACACACACACACACACACACACACACACACACACACACACTGACAAGCACACATGCACACACTCTGTCTCACACACACACACACACACACACACACACTGACAAGCACACATGCACACACACCAAGCCCTTATTGGAATGAAAACAAACAACTGCCTACTGCGCAACATGGAGTGGGCCACATGTCCAGCACAGATGTGGATGAGAGTGAGAGTGCTCCCAGGAGGACGGTGGTGTTGGGCGTTTCGAGCGGTCATACTGTATTTAAGTGGTAGAGTTGAGGTGAAAGGGACTAGGCTTTTTTGGGGATCAGTAGTGTGCAGGTGCAAAGGTTGGAGTATTTTTGGATTAGAGTTGGAGGAGTCTTGGGGTTGTTTCGGCTGGGTCTTTTTTTGTGCGTGTTCGTGTGTCTGTGTGTATGCATGTGTGTGTGTGGGGGTTGCTCGGGATAGTTCTTTTGGGGGCTTGGCGGTGACTGGAAGTGCTAAGATTAGATATTTTGTGTGGATAAGCTGGTGTGTGTGTGAGTGTGTGTGTGTGTGTGTGTGTGTGTGTGTGTGTGTGTGTGTGTGTGTGTGTGTGTGTGTGTGTGTGTGTGTGTGTGTGTGTGTGTGTGTGTGTGTGTGTGTGCGTGTGCGTGTGCGTGTGTGTGTGCGTGTGTGTGTGTGTGTGTGGTGGTTGCTGTGAGTTGTTTATGGAGGCTGGTCCATTGTGGTGGTGGGGTGGAGTTATGGGCAGGCAGGCAGGGTGAGAAGAGACTGGAGCTAACATGGGGGGTCCGGAGGAGAGGATGCAGCCAGGGTTGACCTGACGATAGCATCTGTTCCTCCATGCTGCGAGCCATGCGATGCGATGCGATGGTGATGCCTTGCCATGCTATCGTTTCCATGTGTGGGAGCCCCAGTAAAAAGAGCCTCCATTTAACAGGCCGCCCGTAAAAAACCCAAAGGCCCCCTCAGTCAGAATACCTCAAGCAGGTTAACTGTGTTTTACAAGACACAAATTCACACACACACACACACACACACACACACACACACACACACACACACACACACACACACACACACACACACACACACACACACACACACACACACACACACACACACACACATACACACACACACACAGGAAACAAAGCCACGAGTCAAAGCAAAGCACCCCATCCGCTGGTAAAGTCCGGCAGGTACAAGGGGAAAATGTGAAGAATGAAGATATAAACACATCCCATAAAAAGCAAATAAATAAAAAAGTGAAAAGGGAAAAAAGGCTGAGCAGTGGTGAGGCATCTCACAGAACATCTGGGCTAGCAGACATATTTACAGGCAAGGACTTCTCACACACACACATACATACGCATGCATGCACACACACACACACACACACACACACACACACACACACACACACACACACACACACACACACACACACACACACACACACACACACACACACACACACACACACACACACACACACACACACACACACACACACACACACACAAGCTCATACGCACATGTACGCACGACCATACGCACACACAGACATTGACACACAGACACTGACACACACGCACACGCACACGCACACACACTCAAACACACACGGACACGCGATATCAGAGAGCATCCATCTCACAGAGGAGTCATATACTACATTAAGCCAGAAAACTGTGGAAAATTCTCCCTGAACAACAAATCCTTTTTCCCCCTAAACACAGAAAGCCCCCATTAAAAATCTCCACAAAAAAGGAGGGGAAAAAACCCACATCGGACCATTGAAAAGGTGTGCTGCAAGTCAACGCAACCCTTCGATTGCGATAGGAGGAAAGTCCATCCAGGAGGAAGCAGAGTATCGCGTTTCTGTTTACGGAGATTGGGAAAAGCTTTTCCGTAAGACATCCTGTGGAATTAGGAGGGGTCAGGCCCAGGTCCCGGGTTGCCGGGGTGAAGGCGATATGACAGAGGCTGGAGGCGGCTAAGCGGTTGGACAGGAGGACCCAGCACAGGGATACACACACACACACCCACGCACGCACGCACGCACGCACGCACGCACATACGCACACGCACACACACAGACGCACACGCACAAACACACACACACATACACACACATACACGCCCATGCACACACACCCCCTCCTGATCTCCTTGCCCCGGAGGCATTTGTAAACAGCACACCACGAAAGCACACAAAGCACAATGCAACGCAGCGCAGCAACTCAGGACCAGGTGCTGTTGTACACACCAGACTATAAAAGCAGCACAGCAACACGTCTTCTCTCTCTGTCTCTGTCTCTGTCTCTGTATCTCTCTCTGTCTTTGTCTCTGTCTCTCTCTCTCCAGGTAATGTGTCTGTTGCAGATGAGTGATCTAGATGCGTCATCCGACTAATATGTGAATGTACTGTATGTACTGTAAGTGTGTGCAATATGTTTCATCTGTTGTGATGTGTACATTGTGATTCCAAGAAGCTGGCTCAGTAGTAAACCAGGTTATGATCCGGTAGTCCATTATTCCCTGAGAACAGGACACCTATGCAGTCATGCATCTAACTTCACTTAACTCTCACTTGCATGTAACTTAGATGTGCATATATTACTGTAGTATCTTTGTTTGGAATGCTGACAGTGTTTAAGTGAAAACCTTGCAGCAATCATGCGTATGGTATACCCTCAGCATTCCAAACGAAGATTCTATGCATGTATAAGTTACACGCTTACGAAAGAAACGCATCTAAGTTGGTCGCTAGATTCTGGTGCAGTTGGCACACCTCGGCAGCCCCTGTCCCTTAGCCTACTTAAAGACAGTCTAGGCCCAATATTATTTTAAAACAGCTATTCATACACGGAAGATAGTTTCAAACGGGAGACAAGGGAGATAATGTCCACCACCTGAGAGCAACCTACAAATCCGATCTCCTGCAGCAAGATCACCAGCGAGGCAAGCCAAAATGTCGCAACATTAAATAACAACGAATGAAGCGCAGTGGTTAATCTTTGATCTCACAAAACTCAGTGATAAGTGGGATAATGGCCTTTGAGGTGTCCTGATATCACTGCACAGACGATGGGTGAGAATGGGTCAAGAGTAACATCCTCTCGGCAGGGGAGGAAGGGTGCGAATCAGGAACTCAGGGGAGAGGGGCACGCGACACGAGCACCTCACGGGAAGCAAAGAGGGGGTGCAGACTGAGTTTCCATTCCATTAGAGTGGAGATGTAGCAGAACTGTGGAGCCTGCTGCCCTGTGGTCGGCCTGGTATGGGGGCACTAAGAGCACAGTGGCCTGTGGTCACGGCTGGAGTGGAATAACATGGACACCGGTAAGCATATCGGGCAAAGCATAAACAGCAGACCCAGAGAGGCAGAGGGAGAGAGAGAGCAAGAAAGAGTATTGGGGAAATAAATAGAGACACGCACTCACAGAAGCACCCCTCCACACACATATAAACGTACGCACACATGTACACACATACGCATGCACGCACTCACGCACGCACTCACCATACAGGCATGCTGACCATACACTTGTTTTTTAACTTTACACATATTCTGACAATCTCAGAAATACATGATTTATCTTATTCCACATTACACACACACACACACGCAAGCACAAACCCTCCCACCCATCCACCCACCCACACACACACACACACACACACACGCACGCACACAGGCAGTTGAAGAGTATCCCCTTTGGTCACTCATAGCCAATACACGCACGCACGCACGCACGCACGCACGCACGCACGCACGCACGCACACACACACACACACACACACACACACACACACACACACACACACACACACACACACACACACACACACACACACACACACACACACACACACACACACACACACACACACACACACACACTTGTCCTTCAACCTGCAATATATATGGCGAGTTTGCTCAGTGTCCCTGTGACATTTGCACAGCTGTGAAGAGAATGAAGGATTAGTGTACAGTTTGCGTATGGTTAGAGAACGCCATGGAAAGTGTGTGTGTGTGTGTGTGTGTGTGTGTGTGTGTGTGTGTGTGTGTGTGTGTGTGTGTGTGTGTGTGTGTGTGTGTGTGTGTGTGTGTGTGTGTGTGTGTGTGCCTGTACCTATGACCCTGACACAGGGTCTTTTTTGGACACCAAATTCAACAGCTCAACTGTGTTTATCTTGGTTGTTCTTTTGTTGCAATTGGTAAAACTAGAAGTACAAAAAACATTTACTGGCAGGTTAGGGGTTAGGGGTCTGGGCACAGTTAGGTATGTATTATTTATTTAGATATGAATGGGAGACAATGGAAGGTCCCCACAAAACTTTCGTTAATTACCAAAAACAAGCTGTGTGTGTGTGTGTGTGTGTGTGTGTGTGTGTGTGTGTGTGTGTGTGCGTGTGTATCTGTGTGTGTGTGTGTGTGTGTGTGTGTGTGTGTGTGTGTGTGTGTGTGTGTGTGTGTGTGTGTGTGAGAGATTGTGTGTGCGTATGTGTGTCTGTGAGGCCAGGGGTGTGCCCTGAAACTGTCAATCACTCTACTAAAGCATCATGGCAAAGGTGGTGTGGTTTGAGGGTGAGAGGTGAGAGGTCAGGGTCAGGGTTCGACAATTTAAAGGGCTCATTATGCGGGTATGTCTAGTGCTCAACAATACTTTTGGAGAAGGGCTGCTACAGGTATGATAAGAGAATGAGCTGATACTTGCTTATCCAACTACAGACAATGTCTACAAAACTATTTAAAATAGGCCTACAAATGGCTTAATGGAAAGCTTGTTTCCCATCTTCTTGACAACATACTTGATCAATATAAAATGCATTCTGCAATGCAATGCAATGGAATGCCCAATACAATAATGTCAATTTCCCACCATGTTACAAAATAGAGATACACCGTTTTGCAAGTAAACTTCATTTATTGCGGGCGTCTGAGTGTCTCCTTTTTAGTTGTTGGAGACTCCAATTTTTTCTCCACTACGTCACAGTATTCCATCTCAATTGCTGGTAGGAGTTAGTGATGTTTCTCTATTTGTGAATAGCGTGAAATGAATTAAATTGACAATTGAACGTGTCTTCATAACACCCTTGGGGTGTTGGGAGTCCAAACCATGAGACAATCGGACTCCTCACACGTCTGTTTGTTAAACAAAATCATGATGAATCGATCAGAGTGTTAGGTCATGGCCACATCAGCAATGATCAGGATAAACTAGGGCTTTGATTTCTTATCCATTTCTGAGAAATGACACTTATGATGTTAAGGTGAATTTACTGCTGTTTGACGTCTGGGCCTAAGAAAAAAAAAAAGTTTGGTTCTGGTTGGTTGTCAGGTTTGGTCATGGGTCGGTCGGAATTTTTTTTTTTTTTCAATTTTTTTTTTTTTAATGTTAGCTCCTGTAGGCCTATGTCCCGTTTACTTACTCCATCATCCGTTGTAGGCTAGACCATATTTTCCTTGGGATGAAGGTTGTGGCTTGCAAACATTCTACACTTTTTTGTTTTACGAGAGGATGTAGCCGCTGAGGCGATATGAAAGTTTTAATGAAGGGTGATCGAGGGACAACATCGTCATTGCCATTAAATCATTATTGTAGGAAACTGTAGTAGTCCTAGGTCTTCATCGAACAGCCGTATTTGTGGCGACATCATCGCTCATTTCTATTACATTATCTGGAGGAGGTGCGGAGAGTGAGACAGGCGCCCTGCTGCTGCGCGATGGTGGAGGGACAAGCAGAGAGAGAGAGAGAGAAAATAACGGGCGCAGGCCAACGGACTTCTTACAAGGCCTTATTGTGGTAAATGAAAGAATGAAGGAAAACTTGGGCAAAACATTCTCCTTCTCTCATATGAACTTATTTTACAAGGTATTGATACAGTGTTACTTTAGTATTGCTATGAGTTATGCATCTCGTTGAACATGCAGCGCGACTGAATGGAAGCCCTTTTCTAACACGACGAGACAATATCAATACATTCCAAAATCGTGGATACTCATAATGTTGTCTGTGTGTTGCATTTCGAGGCGGGTGGTCAGGCTGTGTCAGTGTCGGGTGAGGTAAGGCGATTGACTTATCATTTGACAGGCATTTTCGCCAGGTTCCCAAACTGGCCTACATCGTAGTCTGCAAGAACGCTGTGAGGCAAGTTGTTTAAAACGAACGACCTACAACGACTACCAATTAGCATGTTGTAGCATAATAATTAGCCTACAACGTGACCGAGTAGGTGCGCAACTCTGCAGTGACGGTTTGGGTTTTCTAATATCAAGCTGGGCGGCATGTGTGGCGCGCGCGTGTGTGTTGCTCCTATGTGGATAGTCATGCGATGCAAATTCAGTAACTTGCAGGCAGGTAGAAAGTGAGAGATGGCGAGTTATGGGAATGAAGAAACGTGTTGTGTCTTGTCTATATGAACAACCATTCACACAACATCGATATTTTTTTTAAGGATTCCAAAAACTCAAAAAAAAAAATTGGGGTCGCACAAAAAATGATAGGGTCGGTCGGCAACCGGAACCAAAACATTATTTTTTCTAGGCCCTGATGGTCTCAATCATGTTCAACATTTCCATCTCAGTCCTTCTGTCGGTTAATTTCTGTCGCAACGACACTCATTGTCATTTTGTACGTAACTACAAACACATACACATATACGCACGTACACAGACACACATAATCATAGTCACACACACACACACATACAGTACACACACACACACACATACAGTACACACACACACACACACACACACACACACACACACACACACACACACACACACACACACACACACACACACACACACACACACAGACACGTCTTACTCTTTTCATTTTCCTTTGCTGTCACGGAAGAGCAGCTGACCCCTGGCATTGGAAGAGCATAAGCGGGAGGGAAGGGTGAGGATTGGAACAGGTCGAAGGAAGTATGCAAGCAGAGGCCACAGGCTCCCAACACTGGCACATCAGTCATCTCCCCTCCCCTCTCAAAAGGCTCCCAACACTGGCACATCAGTCATCTCCCCTCCCCTCTCAAAAGGCTGCCAGAGCCAGAGTGAGTAGTCCATAGAGTCCAAAACAATCAAAACCAAAGAGCTAGAGTCATGAGAACAGACCTGGACCAGAGCTACGTTAGGGGGAGAAGTGTGAAGTATGAAGTGTGTGTGTGTGTGTGTGTGTGTGTGTGTGTGTGTGTGTGTGTGTGTGTGTGTGTGTGTGTGTGTGTGTGTGTGTGTGTGTGTGTGTGTGTGTGTGTGTGTGTGTGTGTGTGTTAGAGCATGGCAACCCGACCGAAGCCCGACGGGCCTGGTCGGAACCCGACGGGCCGGGCCGGACTCGGACAAAAAAAATAGAATATCTGTCGGACTCGGGTCGGACTCGGGCTTGAAGCAAACAGACATTGTGAAAATTGTAAGCAACCAGAGGAAACGTTTCAGTTCATGCAAACGGCAGTTTTGTGATTAAAAAATAAGTAATTGAATATGCATAAATGAAAATGTAGGTAGGCTACTCGTGCGAGTGATTATTATTGTAAGTGATTATTATTGGCTGTATGCACGCGCCAGTTACCAGTGGCAACATGGACGCTCACTCCGAGTCAGCCGAGCAGGGATGCCGAGTCAACTTGCTTTCTTAATAAGCGCCAAATCAACAGTTGTCAGTGAACGCATGGTCTTTTGTTGTAGGCCTAGTGTAGGCCATGTTTTAGCATGCCTTCGAGGCTGTCTTGAATGTTGAACATAAAATGACGAAGTTTGTCACTGCATTGTTCGCCAAGGATTACATTTCCAGCATGGGCTAGCAAGGAGCATAATATGGATAACTAAGAAGACGCACGCTGCGTGGATAAGGTACACAGTAAAAAAAGAACTGTTGTTTTTACGGAAAATTGCTGGCAGCAGTGGTTGCCAAAGTCTACCTTTAAACAAATAACGGTATATTTCCTTTTTACATTTTACGGTAAGATTATGGCAGCAGTGGTTGCCAAAGCCTACCGTTAAATAAATAACGGTATTTTTTTTTTTACATTTTACGGTAAAATTATGGCAGCAGTGGTTGCCAAAGCCTACCGTTAAATAAATAACGGTATTATTATTTTTTTTACATTTTACGGTAAAATTATGGCAGCAGTGGTTGCCAAAACAGATTGGACAGATTATATTCAGGTGAGTTCAATTATAGAGTTACAATCAGACAACTGATTGGACTGATTATACTCAGGTGAGTCCAATTATAGAGTTGCAATCACAGACAACTGATTAGACTGATTCTACTCATTGGAGTCCAATAAACATCAACTTAATTAGATACCTAAATAAATGCCCAATTGCCAGATTGTCTAGTGCAGGCAGGTGGACCAGTCTAGTATCATCAATGAAGGGTATGCAAATCCATTCTTTATTTTAAAAAGGCCTGAAAATAACCTTAAGGAAAATGAAGGCCAAAGCTAGCGGGGCAAGCAAGCTAACAAACAAGCTAGTTAGCAAGCCACCATTCAGCCACCCTTACAACGTGACCTGTTAGCCGGGCCGGCCAGGTGAGGGCAGGCCAGCAGGCCAGCAGTCGGCCAGCCGGCCAGCCGGCCTTACAGCCAGCCAGCCAGCTAGCTAGCTAGCAACCAGTGAGCAGTACAATGCAACAGTCCCTGTTTAAATACATGTTCAAGTGAACCATGTGACCCGAGTGATGAAGCATTTGGCAGGTGCAGGCAGTAAGTTAATCATTGCATGACAGCCCTTAGCACTCAGGTGAGGTCAGGAATTGATTGATAGATTGATTTGGATGGGGTAGAATGACAGTTTCAAATAGACTGGGCTACTTCTAAGAGCTCAAGGGATTACTGTCCCAGGTAGACTTTTTCAGATTATACTAGCCTATAGGTATATTTTACACATATACACATTAGGCTGTTACCGGAGAAATAATACGTTACAGTGAATTACTGCAAAATGTGCAAACTGTTGCCATTTGCAGTCCTTAACTGTTGCACAGTTTATTCAGTTGCCAGCTTCATTGTTGTCAAATCTACAACGTGGAGGCACCTGGAGCCAAGCAGACAGGCAATATGTTTTCTGTGGAGTAATTAATATTCAATTCATTATAACCTCCATTGCTTTCTGTTGGGTAGGAGGAATGCAAAAAAAGATATTCTGAATTTTGAAGAGGTTTACCGTGTCAATTTGCCTCTCAATCGAAAACTCTGATGGCAAAGCCTCAAAGTCCAATAAGAGAAAAAATTATTGCGGTGGAGAATTTTTTGCAGGATGAACTACAACACATGCAGAGGGTTGTACTCTAAGTTAATACTCATTGATGGCTACTAATCAAATAGCGTGTTGACATCAAACTCTGCCTGTTACAACCAGCCTATCAGTGGTTTGACAAGTTACACCTGGAACAAGTGCAATCACAAGAGATCTATTGGACTAAAAGAGCCTAACACGACCAGAAAGAGCACCTACTTTTTGTAGTATACACACAATGTGAAGAAAAACAGAACAGAGTTCTTTGTCTGTTGGTTCACAATTTGGTTCACTAACAGAGGATTGAGTTTGGTTCACTTATAGGGGACTCAACAAAAATGGCTGCTCATGTTGCCAAAACATTTGAAAATTGGGGAGGCATGTTTTTCATAACTCTCAAGGGAGTTAAACATTAACTCTCTAGCTCTCTTAGCTCAACAACTCGGATCCAGAGGAGTCAAATAACACTCTGTAGTGTTGCTGCAACTCTTGATGTTTAGATTTTGTCTGAACACCAGTCTAACTCTGATCAATCGAACTCTGGCAAATTTGCTGTGTACATATGTGTACACCAGTGAAAAATAAAGTCATGTACCGTTTCTTGACTACTTCATCTTCACTTAACGGTATTTTCCAATATTTTCTTTTCAGTGAACAGTTCAGTATTTTCTATATATTGACACCAGTGAAAAATAAAGTTATGTACCGTTTCTTGACTACTTCATCTCACTTAACGGTATTTTCCAATATCTTCGTTTACAGAGAACAGTCCAGTATTTTCTACATATGACACCTGTCAAAAATAAAGTCATGTAGCGCTTTTTGACTAAATAGTGGCTTGCCATATTTAGTACAGAGATAAACTGCTTTACATTTTACGGTCACTGACTGTTGCAATTTGACAATTTTTTGCCGTAATTTCAACAGGCATTTTTTACAGTGTAGGGGCGGAGAGGTTTCCTGTTACTATTTTGTCCGGTGTGACATGTCATGTCCTTCACGTAGGTCCTTAATTGTTGTCACTTTTACTGTACAGTTGTAACTATGCGCGTGCAACCTTTCCTGATTTTATAGCCTATTGACCGCATGGACATCAGGGGAAATGACATTCTCTTGGAGGGCCGAACAGGCTACTGTTCTTCGGGGTTAACTTATAGCCCATCCTTCTTAACGACAATGAGTGGCAGCTTCACGGGGCTCGCGGGGATTTATTTGCACTAACAGTAACGTAACAAATGCTTCGATAGCCGAGCTGACTGCATCCAAAACGTATTCGTTAGTTTTCGCCTTTCTTATCCTCTCACGCCCCTCCCATGCATTTGATCACCGCACCCAACATCTCTGGTTAGTCTAACCGAAAGAAACATAAGATGCGCTGTCACATGTGTGTGTGTGTGTGTGTGTGTGTGTGTGTGTGTGTGTGTGTGTGTGTGTGTGTGTGTGTGTGCGCGCGTGCGTGCGTGTGTGTGTGTTTATACTTACTATGCGTGCGTAATTAAATTAGGCTACTGCAAATTGCCTCATCCAAACGTCTTTGCCTATCCTGGCTATTTATCACGTGCTATTTTGGATATGGAGCCCACATAGAAAATCTTGCTTGCGCACAGGTTCTGTTGTTATTACAGTGGTTTCGGGCCTCGGAAGGGTTCGGACACAAACATTTTAATTAGTCTCGGGCTCGGGTCGGGGTTGATCACTTTTCTGTCAGCTGAGGGCCGGGCTCGGACAGAAAAAAACGGCCCGAGCCACACTCTAGTGTGTGTGCGAGCGTGTGTGTGTGTGTGTGTGTGTGTGTGTGTGTGTGTGTGCGTGTGCGTGCGTGCGTGCCTGTGTGCGTGTGTGCGTCCATGTGTGTCCAAAAGATCCAGAACAGTGACATCACACATTTTGGCCACATATTTGACCTCCGGCACAGTCTGTAACTGACGGTAAGATGACGTCTTAATACGAGCACATCGGGCACATCAGCAGAAGCGCTGTCAGTGCATCAAAGATCCACACACCGCCACCTCAACAACCTTAGGCTGTGTATGACAGAGCATCCAGTTGGATGAATGTTGGAAAACCTGCAAAAGTGTGTTTGGGAGGATATGCAGCCAGACAGCATCACACAGCACCCAGGGGCCACTGCAGGACCTGGAGCTGATAACGAAAACAAACGCACAGGCCCAGGATTCAACTGTGAGAGAGGAGGGTGAGGGTGATGGAGAGAGAGAGAGAGAGAGAGAGAGAGAGAGAGAAAGAGAGAAAGAGAGAGGGAGGGAGAGAGAGAGAGAGAGAGAGAGAGAGAGAGAGAGAGAGAGAGAGAGAGAGAGTAATGGAGGAAGAGTGAACGAAATAGACAGTGCAAGTGTAGGTGGGGGGGGTGTAAGGGAAGAGAGAGAGGATATCTCTGGTCGAGCATTTGACCCCCACCTGACCCTAATGAACAGTCCCAGTGTGTGTGTGTGTGTGTGTGTGTGTGTGTGTGTGTGTGTGTGTGTGTGTGTGTGTGTGTGTGTGTGTGTGTGTGTGTGTGTGTGTGTGTGTGTGTGTGTGTGTGTGTGTGTGTGTGTGTAACAGACGAGTGGCCAGCACTTGGCCACAGTAACAGGTCTGTGGGGACTGATTGACCTCTGCCCTGCAGCTCTGCACACAAAGGCCTCTAGGGACATCAGAGGGAACGCTCACGATTCACCTGTAAATCTGCAGACCACCTTTCCTATGCAAAGGTGTGTGTGTGTGTGTGTGTGTGTGTGTGTGTGTGTGTGTGTGTGTGTGTGTGTGTGTGTGTGTGTGTGTGTGTGTGTGTGTGTGTGTGTGTGTGTGTGTGTGTGTGTGTGTGTGTGTGTGTGTGTGTGTGATTGTGCATGTATTCTGTAGCTGTGTGTAAGCATACCTGCATTGTACCCTAGATGGTTTAAACAGTAATGAAAACAAAACTATTGTAAAACATTGACTTAATTTCCAGAAGACTTCAAAATCAATATACATCTTGCCAAGAACAGCAACAAAATGTTAGTGACTCTACCCACACCCCACCTCCCCTCTTGCTTCTACTTGTGTAAGCTCTCTCCTTTTGAATAGTCATGCCATTAAAATCTATGACAAGGGGCCCCATGAGTCATGACTAATGTGGCGCGTTCAGCAAACATCAGCTGTTTGTGTGAGTTATTAACCCAGGAACATATCTTTCAACCAAATAATGATGACCTATTTTCAAGAGGATCGATTAGCTGGTGATACGAGAAGCCATCAGTTTAATTATTTGCACCTGTACCCTGACAACTCCAATACGCTTGCGATAACAGGGAACATCAGTATAAGCATTAGCACAGTTTTTCAATTGGTGCCAAAGTCATGAACTGGGATGTTTTGATTCTGCAAATCACTAGTGACTTGTAACAAAATCGCCATAACAAATGCAACAAAAGAAACCCAATGTGAGAAAAAGGGAAAAATAAAAGAAACTGAAAATTCATATTTTGTGTTGCTAAGATAATGACAAAGCCAACGCTGCCAAAAGCATTTACACACTTCACTCTTGTGAGTCTAATTGCAGTTTGAGAAAACATCATGGTAATTTGCTGCCTAAACACTGCCAACACTGCAAACACTGTGCAATCGCTAGCACAAACGTTACATAAGGCGACTACTAGCCCACTTGCTCTCTTCTCATGACTTAGCGAGGATTAGAACACACACTCTGTCTGTCTGTCTGTCTGTCTGTCTGTCTGTCTGTCTGTCTGTCTGTCTGTCTGTCTGTCTGTCTGTCTGTCTGTCTGTCTGTCTCTCTCTC
This sequence comes from Engraulis encrasicolus, assembly GCF_034702125.1. Lineage (NCBI taxonomy): Eukaryota > Metazoa > Chordata > Actinopteri > Clupeiformes > Engraulidae > Engraulis > Engraulis encrasicolus. The sequence goes on along the minus strand of NC_085861.1, from coordinate 48,165,716 downwards.
TCTCTCTCTCTCCCTCTCCCTCTCCCCCTCCCTCTCCCTCCCTGAGACCTGAGATACTGAGACATTGATACCTCCCTGAGAGGTGTAAACCCACACTGAGCTAAGCCTTAGCTGGGTCCCTTCACTTCTCATCGCCTCTTCTATCGCTTCCTGAGGTGCGCTTTCCCCCAGTATCATTACTATTTGGATGCAGATTTGAAAGGCCTCTCCTCTTAGCTACTAACTATGTGCCCTTTTCCCCTTCCAAATTGCCGCCGTTTAGCTTTTGAGGCTGTTTTCAGAACTTTCTCCCCCTTTTTCTCCCCCTTTTTCTGCTTCTTCACCTGATTCTCTCTCTCTCTCTCTCTCTCTCTCTCTCTCTCTCTCTCTCTCTCTCTCTCTCCCTCTCCATTGGACTGCATTGACTCTGCAGCTGGGTAGAATAGCTTTCTCAAGTGTCTGTTTTTCTTTTCGTTCATTCTCCTTTTCACTTTTTCCCCCCTCACCGTTTGTCATTGCCATGTCTATGCACATCCACGTCTCGCCTCACTTCACCTCACCTAACACCCCCTTGTTCCAGTCTATTTCTCTGTCTGCACTCTCTACACCCCTCATCTCTCCTCTCTACTTCTCACCTCTCCTCCTCCTCTCCTCCTCTGCTCTGTTCCTGAGGTGTTGCCATGCCCCACCTCCCAGCTCTTGTTCTCAAAGGGGGGAAAATCCACAGCGGCCTGGTTATTCAGGACACCGCCACCGATGCCCATTAGCAGTCCTGGCCTGTGCCAGCTCGACATTGTCCCTCCCGGTGGAAAAAAAAGACACAAGCAGAGGCGGACTTTCCATTAGGCAAACCAAGGCAATTGCCTTGGGCCCCGACCAAATCTGTCATCCATAGGGGCCGCAACTGTCACATCAGTCACAGTAAACACACAAAAAAGTTGGCTTGATCTATTAGTCACTTGTGTAAAGTAAAGTAGTCAAAGATATGGTGTATGAGACAAATACCTAAAATAGCAACAAAACACAGAATTGTATGTTTATATAATGACCCGATGAGGGCCCGATGTTTATATTTCGCCTAGGGTCCCAAAATGGTGAGATCAGCCACTGGCCACAAGATCGGAGAGAAAATCTCCTGAAAGCTGCTGCATTCACAAGCGTCCCCGTTTCTTTTTTCGTTTCTTTTTTTCAACTGGGTCCGCTATTCAACCTGAGAGGCAGGAGGGCTGGAGTCAAAAAAGGGGGAGAAAGCCGAAGGGGTTGGGTGTTAGCAGATGTACTTCACAAGTCCTTGAATGCTATCTGCCTGGCGCGTCTCCATTCATTCAGCCAGCAAATGGGGCCGGGAAGGAGCGGAGCGGAGAAAGCTGGTGCTGAGGAGCCGGGCTCTGAGGGGCATTCCTTTGCTGAGAGAGTGTAGGTTCTGAGAGGGAGCACGGCCCTCCTTCAGGGGTCTTCCAAACACAAGCACTGCTTCCAGAGCACACGAAACTCAAGTGCAAGAAATAACAAAGGGGTATGCCACCCCTTACACACACGGACGCACAGGCACGCACACACACACACACACACACACACACACACACAAGCAGTGCGCACGCACGTACGCACGCGCGCACGCACGCACGCACACACACACACAGACAGAGAGAGAGAGAGATGGACAGATACCCTCAGAGTAACTGCTTGTGAAGCCATCCAAAACAACCATCTTCTTCTTCACCTCCCACCCGTTCCCTCCAGCAGGAATGTGGTGAGACTGCATTAAGTGATGCATTTCCACACGGATCTGAATCTCGGACAACAAAAGCAAAGTGGTGGTGGTGTGCCCTGGTGTGCGCTCCTCTCCATTGGTCCAAATGAAAAAGACGGCGCACACACTCAAAACCACTTGGGCATGGCGGCCAGGGCTGTCTTGTGGCCAGTCCCAGATGCCCGCTTGACGCTGACACCGTCTCGATGGATCACGCGGCCTGGCAGCCATCGGCGTCTTAGCCACAAGGCCAACACTGTGGCTTGTGGAGAGCCGTCTGTGTGTGTGTGTGTGTGTGTGTGTGTGTGTGTGTGTGTGTGTGTGTGTGTGTGTGTGTGTGTGTGTGTGTGTGTGTGTGTGTGTGTTGTGTGTGTGTGTGTGTGTGTGTGTGTGTGTGTGTGTGTGTGTGTGTGTGTGTGTGTGTGTGTGTGTGTGTGTGTGTGTGTGTGTGTGTGTGTGTGTGTGTGTGTGTGTGGCAGGGCAAAATCCTGACCTTGGTCCTTCTTTGCATTCAAACCAGAGGTGGATAATACGGTATTTGCAAAATGGCTCCTTCAACTTGGGTTCTCATGCTAATCAGCTCATGTACCTAGCTTAAAAAAACACAGGTGGGCTTATTGAGGTCAGCTGGTTCTGTGAATAGAGTAGAATAACTACTGTGTGTGCCTGGACTTTTCCTTTCTGAACCTTGGGTTGTCCGCTTCTCATCCAAACCCAACACTCAGTCCGTGGGATGTGACTTCCTTCCCGCACCCAGCCCCCAACTGGCTGCTTTGTGTTACGCTAACTGCTAGCTTGGCAGCCCTATCCCCCTCAGCTCCTGACAAGTTACTCTTACAGTAACACCCCACACTCTGCACTGCCTTTGAAGTCCTGACACACAGAATAATGGCCTGACAACAGCTCTTTCCAAAGTTAATGTGATTTTTGGATTATTGGGTCCAGAACTATGGAGTTACGTACATGTCCCATAATTCCTTTGGACTGGAGACTAATAAAGAACTATGAAAGACTGACAGCTAACTGGTGAAGGAGGGGAAAAAGGGAAAAATAAACAAATGGAAAATGGAAATTTCATTGGATACCCAACATGCACTGCAGCTGGCACACAAACACCTGCAATTGTTTACATTACAGAAACTCATTTCTAGAGAGCTGCCAAGTTAAATTTGATTAAGCAGCAATCAACCGCTTGCACCACTCCAAGCATTTCCTTTTCCCTCCACCTTTCTTGAGTTTGCATGAATCATTTGTGCTTCGGTTCTAACAGTGAATGCTCTGGGGGGACAGAAGGCAAAGGTCCTCTCATGGTGGGTTTCCATCCCACACAGTGAATATCAGGTATCAGTTCACCTCTTGTACTTAAAACAGGCAATGTAATTAATTAGCTGAGGCATGTAGCAGGCTGTGGAGTTGTCCTATCTGACTTGTGAATCAGCAGGTTGTAGTGCAAACACACACACACGCACACGCACACGCACACACACACGCCCAAGCATTACGCGCACACACACGCCCGCGCGTCACACGCACATACACGCGCACGCACACACACACACGCACATGCGCGCGCGCACACACACACACACACACACACACACACACACACACACACACACACACACACACACACACACACACACACGCACGCACGCACGCACGCACACACACACACACACACACATACACACACACACACACACAGATGGAAGCAATGCAGTGCATTGTGCGGTGGAGCCAACATGTCCACCTCCTTCGCAGCTTATAAAAACACCACCTCATCCTCCCATTCCAGCAGACACATGAGAAAGCCATCGCAAGCGCTCACAAAAGAAGAGAGAGAAATACGTAGAGGAGAGAAATAAAACACAGAGAGAGGAGGGAGAGAGGGAAATAAAAGTTTTACTGCTTCTGTTACAGTCATTCTGAAACACAAAGTAAAACCTAAAGTGAAGGCGGAGAAATGCACGCCCTGCCCTAAAATGACCCATGAAGACATTTCAAGATTGAGACTGACCTGCAGACAAGATTGCAAAGCAGTGACGGAGGAGGATGTAGGAGAAAATCAGACACAGATAAAATGAAAAAAAAAACTGAAGGGGAACACACTGCATGAAGATTGTCACGGAGAGGAGGTCAACCATGAAGAAGACTAGATAGAAGAGAAGAGAAGAGAAGAAAAGAAAAGAAAAGAAAAGAAAAGAAAAGAAAAAGAAAAGAAGAGAAGAGAATAGAAGAGAAAAAAAAGAAATAAAAAGACAAGACAAGACAAGACAACTTCAGAGAAGATAAAAAAAGAGCAGACAAGAGTAAAGAAAAAGAAACAATATAAATAGGAAAGAGAAGAGAAGAGAAGAGAAGAGAAGAGAAGAGAAGAGAAGAGAAGAGAAGAGAAGAGAAGAGAAGAGAAGAGAAGAGAAGAGAAGAGAGGAGAAGAGAAGAGAAGAGAAGAGAAGAGGAGAGAAGAGAAGAGAAAAGAAGAGAAGAGAAGAGAAGAGAAAAGAAAAGAAGAAAAGAAGAAGAAAAGGCCCTAATAGAAGAGAAGAAAAGACAAAATATAAGACGTTGAGGAAAAAGAAGAAGCAGCACAAAAGACCTTGCAATGGATAAAGCAGGAGGCCTCTGAGCAGACCACAGGCCAGCACCGAGATACACGTAGACTGCAAAGCTGACAGTCCGTTATTTAAACCATAAGGTCGACCCTGGGAGATAGTGTAGCAGCTTCCTCTCAAGCAGAAACAATAACACATGAGCTAATGGCCACACAGCAAGGGGCCTCCTAGCATTCATGCTAAGCAAAAGAACACCACCACCACCACCATGCAGGGGTGCTGCCATGTTAAGTCAGTGCAGCATTACCCCCTGAATGGTGTGTGTGTGTGTGCAGGGCCGCTGACAGCTTTGGCTGGGCCCAGGACAAACTCATCTGAAAGGGCCCCCCACCCAATACATTCAATGTAATTAGGACCCAATTATGCCCCCCTCAACTCCCCGGGCCCAGGCCAGCTGACCCATTTGTCCCCCCTTGTCGGCTTCCCTGTGTGTGTGTGTGTGTGTGTGCGTGCGTGCGTGCGTGCGTGTGTGTGTGCGTGCGTGCGTGCGTGCGTGCGCGGGCATGTCACCCTAACCATGGTTGCTGTATGCAAAGTCCGTGTGGCCTGCGGATTGGTTAGACTGAGAGAGGAACACTGCCGCCATGGTGGAGACAGGCTAAGAAGTCCTCCAGGTACACAAACCAAAGCACTAAACACAACATTTACTCAACAGGCTGCAATGCTAGTGTTCTGCCCTTGGGGCAAGCTAAAAAACAAACAGTACAAGAAAAAACTAAAGAGCAGAATTAGCTGAGCAAGAAACCATGAAAGCCATTTACCTCCTGCTGCTTGTTCTGTTGTGTTGTGTTGCAAAGTGGTCACATACCTTGCTGACCACAGAATGATGATTATAGGCTATTAGGGCTAATCGAACAGTACAAATTAGTACCAAAGCGTAGATGCAAACAGGCAAACCCCCCAGGGTGCACAGTGCACGCACGGACTCTCTCTCACACACAAGCATGCACGCACGCACGCACACACACACACCTGGAAGAGAACTTGTGTGCAAACTGGGTTGAGGGGATGGGAGGCCATGGAGGCAAAGGGGGGTCCAGGCAGGTTAGACGCATCAGTGAAAGCCTCGGGAGGCAGTGGAACAAGCTGCACCAGAATCCCTACAAGACAAATACTGACATTTTCCTTCCCTCCCGTCTGTCTAGTGGCTTTCTTTCTTGTTCTTTACTTTACTTTACTTTACTTAACTTAACTTTTCATTCTTCCCTTAACGTGATGCTTATTGCATTAACATTTATCTCTATCACCACCTTTTGAATCCCTCTTCCCTCTCTCTCTCTTCTTCCCTCTTTTTCCCCTGTACCTGGCTTCAGCACTCCCTTTCTTCACTGACCCGTTTCTCTGTGCCGCTACTTGTCACCCTCCCAAAGGATTGTTTTACCACTTTCTCCCACACAAACAAACTCCCTCTTCTTTCTCTCCAGTTCTCCAGCTCTCACTCTCTATTTCTCTCTCTCTTTCTCTTTCTCTCTCTCTCTCTCACTCTTCAGAGGACAGATAGAAAAACACACACACGCGCGACCGCGCGAACACACACACACACACACACACACACACACACACACACACACACACACACACACACACACACACACACACACACACATACACACACACACATGCGCACACACACACACACCACTCCCAAAGCCCCCTCCTCCCCCACCACTTGCCCTATCTGTGGTGCCCTCTCTCTCTCAGCGCCCAGTGTGGGTGCCAAACCCCATTGGTGTCGGGCTGCAGAGGCACAGCACGGCTCGTGTTTCTACTCCCACCAAACCGCCTGCCTGCCTGCCCTGCCTGCCTGCCTGCCTGCCCTGCCTGCCCGGCCTTTTCCATGAGACCTGCCTAACCCTGCCCACCAACACCAAGCCTACCACTACGCTGACCTCAGAAAAATCATAACTCAAGATGCCTTGAGATACTCCGTATAAGTGTCATACACACGCTTGCACACATGCACGCAACACACACACACACATACAAGCACACACACACAAGCATGCACGGACGGACACACGCACACATGCACAAGTCCTCCACTTCCACTTGAGGACCCCCCCACCCACCAATCCCCACATCTCTTGCCCCCCTTTAGCTAAAGTACCCCATTTCTTAATGTACCCCTACCCCTCAGTACACCCTGCTCTTCCATGGACTAAAAATACCCTTCCTCCATTATGCGCCTCAGACTCTCAGAGGACCAGTGTGACAGGACTTGACCTTCACTGCTGCCAATGGCAAGGCAGACATCTTAGATACTGTATGGCTGCTACCCCTTTCTCCACACACACACACACACACGCACACGCACACGCACACGCACACGCACACACACACACACACACACACACACACACACACACACACACACACACACACACACACACACACACACACACACACACACACACACACACACACACACACACACACACACTGTCCTCAGGCACACCCACTAAGACATGCGTGCAAATGTGTGCACACACAATCACAAACTCACACATCCACATACAGACTGGAAAACTGGACGAGTGTACAGTGTGTGATGTGTGTTTGTCCCACTGTCCCTGGAGAGCAAATATATTCTCCAAAGAGTCTAAAAACAGCACAGAGAGGAACTGGCTTTGGAAACAGGGTGTGCATATTTGTACGCACGGGTGCATATCTTCTCCTTAAAAGGGTACCACCCTATTGACAGGCCTTTGTAGACTTAACTGCTTTGTGCTTTGAAGTCGGTCCCCCTAACCCACCCACTCACCCACCCTTCCCCTCAGAACACAGAGTCCACGGGACAGCCAGTCGTGCCCTTGCATCTACCAAGAAGCAATGAGGCCCAAGACATGGGGATATTTGAGGGAAAAGGGAGACGTGGTGGGGCAGGCAACTTTTTCAGCAACGTTGCTGGGCAACAACATAATACTACTCTCCTGGAAGCATTCTGCCCCATGACTGTGGAAAAGAGCATAAACAACATCTGATCAGTTGCCGGGTAACATTGCCCATCACATGGAGTATCCAGCTATACTGGGTTGTATGACTGTAACGGGTATTCAACCTATTATAAGACATAATTACTGTCTTCAAACTTGATCGAAATGGCTTTTCTGGAAATGCACTTCTCCTTGGCGAAACTTTGACTGGGAAACCATGCTGGACCTGCAGTGTCTATGAGTTGGGCGACAATACGTAGTCCTTGGCCTGTCATAGTTTCCCATGAGATGACAGCACTGAGATCATGACAAGATAAGACAGAGATCCTGAGAAGATAACAGTGAGGACTTGAGTCATGCTGAGAGTGTGTCAAAACAGGAAGGCCTCTGTTAGCAACAAAGGACTGTGATGAAAGGGACTGTGAAGAAAAATAAAAGGGGACTGTGAAGATTTTTTTTTTGCATCCACATGCTTTGGGAAGATAGGCTGTACGCAAAGCTGTAGAGCTTGTAAAAAAATGGGTTTAGAGACCAGTGATGGAGAGTTGCTGGGAGTATATTCCAGGCGTTACAAACTTGGCTTTCTTCATTGTATAAGTCCAGGCTTTAAACAAGGAGGTGTACATGTCTCTAGCTTTTCTATCGGTATAAAAAAGGCAAACCTAAGACTGTCCATAGGGGCTACCTCAACAGCCAGCTAGTAAAGCAATAGCATAAAGCAGAGAGGCCAGTCGGGTGAAAGCAGGAGAGAAGCAACCTCAAGTGCGTCCAGAGGCCTGGCTGCAAGAGCCTGCCAACAGAGCTGGGAGAGTGAATGTGAGTATGAGTGCGAGTGCGAGCAGAGTGAGAGGTTGTCTAGACGGGGAAGGGGTTGGGGTTGGGTTGAGTCGAGTCGGGTTACATCAGCTTACATAACTGCTGAAGTCCGCAGCCCAGTGTTAGTGTTACTGTATTGCGGCCGGCATGCTCTGCTTAAGGCATCAGCCAGTCCGGCTCCGCTCCTCCTGCAGCAATGCACCATAAGCATGAGTGGCCAGGAGTCGTGGAGGCAGTGGTGGTGATGGTGGTGGCGGTGGTGGTGGAGGCAGTGGTGGTGGTGAAGGAAATGGAGCTGGGAGAAATGATTGTGGTACTTTTGGCTACTGGTATGGGGATGGAAGGGGTGAAAGGGGTGGAGGTGGTCGTGCATGCCACAATCGCATTGATGGTGGGGCTGGTGATGCAGTCAGCAATGGTAGCTGCAGTGGTGGAGGTGATGGTGGCTGCACAACTGCTGAGCTGGGAACTTTTGCAGTAGTGGTATTGGGGCTGATGGTAATGGTGGCGGTGGTGGTGGGGCTGGCAGTGGTAGCACTGGTGAGAGGGTAGTAGGGGATGGTGATGCAGGAATCAGTGGTTGTGGACTGGAGGCAGTGATGACGTTGGGGCTGGGGGAAGCAGTGGAGGCGGTGGTGGAGGTGGTAATGGAGGCAGCATTCGGGAGGTGATGGTGGCTGCAGGGTGCAAGAATCAGTGACTGTGGGCTGGGGGCAGTGATGACGGTGGGGCTGGGGGAAGTGGTGGAGGTGGCGGTGGTAGTGGAGGTGGTGGTAATGGAGGCAGCATTCGTGCTGTCTGGGGGCAGCGAGGGCGCTCAGCAAATATGCTCCTCTGTCACGCTCTTTCCACCACTTTTTCCATCAATTACAGAGATTCTGCTGCAAGGAAACGTCTCTAAGCACCACACAGGCCTCTTATCCCTGCTGCCGTCCTCAATGATTTACCCATAAATGCTAGGTATTAACACGAGCACCGCAGACATGGAGGAGGCCATTTTGAGCTATTAGAGGGGGAGTATCTCTGACAATTATTACAAGCAAAAGAGCACATGGGCTCATGGGCCAATGGGCACCTCACTAAAGTAGGGCAGCAGCCAAATGGAAATGGAGTGGTCCGTTTTGACCGGGTGAAGGTCATTGTAGGTCGACATTTTTGCCATTGCTATTGTAGATTGAATAAACTGTCTAGGCTCTTCACCCGTTTGTGGGCCCTACAGTACTCTCGTTTTCATTTTAATGGACCGAACAGGCATAAACTGAATCGGCGTGGAATGAGAACCAGATAGGTTCAATGTCTCGGCCGAGAGCAAGCCGGCCTTTCAGTCCCAGAGGTGCGATCTGGTTTGCCAAGGACAGTAAGCTGATTCCGTCATGGAGACAAGAGGGCAGGTCGAGAAACACGACCACGCCATTAAAACACAGCGTGTGAGTGTGAGTGATTCACAGTGATACACACATCATAAAAATGTCTTGTTCATAATTCATAGCCCTTGATACCCTGTATTCATGGCAGTCAGACCGTTTTTTTCCTTCCCCAGGTTATTCTGCTATTCACTATTGGAATGTATCAGACCCTCCACCAAATGACACAGCAAATGATGTGCCACAATGAATTAGTTTTGTGGAGCAACTCTTGTCTTGAACACACAAACAACCAAAACCACAAACGTGCCAAGACAAAGTGTCAAATTCAACTTCAGTTCAACTAAAGATACTATGGCTAAGATACTATGACTATAGGCAGCAGATACTTAGAAAAGAATCCTTAATATCTGCACACTGAACAACATGAGATACGTGCAGGGAATATTAGAGGATTGTTTTAGGTATAATACATAGAGGCACACCCTGCTCATTTACAGGTTTTTGTGTCTTTATGTTTGTGAATTTGTGAAGCTTTCAACTTAATCCAGTGGCTTATTTTGATGCAAAACTAAAAAGAAACTCTTTAGAGGCCATGCTGTAACGATTCATTTCCATTAAGTCAATGGAATTGAATACAGCAGTCATGAAAATAAAATAAAAAATGCCAAATGTTATGTGAGGTTTGGATAGCAATTACTTCAAGTATGTCCACTTCAAAAAGGCCAATTCTATGGAATCTCCAATTTCTAGGCTGGAAAATACCTCATGAATCTCATGCTTTACTGTTGTGTGTTTTGGTCTTGGTTTGAGTGATCAAAATGGACAGAATTGACCTAAAACCCAACAACATAACATGAGGGAGTCATGTTTTTTCATATTTGAAACACAGTTGGGAGGGAAATTACAGCCATCTATCATAAGCGTGACCTATGACCTTTTTGCCTGACTTCCTGCCTTTACATTCCATCCCATGTCAGCTTGGGCCTGAGACCGTGAGTCTTCATCTGAACTCTATCTCCCTCTCCCCCTCTCTCTCTCTCTCTCTCTCTCTCTCTCTCTCTCTCTCTCTCTCTCTCTCATTTCTCACCCCCATTTCTTTAGGCGTCAGATAAGAGGTTTTCACCAGAAACCCCCTCAATCTTTTTCTTTATCCCTCTTTCCTTCTCTCCGTTTTCCTCCCCCAGGCAAGACATATGAGGTCTGTGTACAACAAAAACAGAGGTTTACATAGATACTAGACTCCCAGCTGAGCGCCCTGAAGCTCCATTTTACTGCTAAGTGATGACAGGCAATGTGGGGAATCTGTAGGATCTCATCAGGCCTGATCAAAGTCAGGGTGTCCAGAAAGACATTTGGGGACCATACAAGAGCACAGGTCTCTCTTCCTGGACCACATGTTGGTGGTCAGAGGGCATTATTTACTGAGTCCAGCACTGCCACAACCAATCAAATCAATAGCTCCTTACATGTTGCATAACACACTCTGCATGAAAGCATTAGCAATGGAGAGGGAAACACTGTTCTGTGCATATTAAGGGGAGTAAACTTATATGTAAATAAAAAGCTAAAGCCTAAGTAGTTTTAGCAGTCAGTCAAATGTTTTCAAGATTTGATCACAGCGAAGTGGTGATGGGTCACTGCTCATCTGTTTAGAAGGTTCAGGATTCAGTTGAAGCTTCTGTACAAACAAGAGACATCTGCACACTTCAAGTCTTTTTAGTGGAAAGGCTTTACTTGATACTTTGCAAGCTTTTAGTCCTTTTTGTCTAAGACCGAAAGCTCACAAGTCAAGTAAAGCTTTGCACAAAAAAGACCTGAAGTGGGTTGATGTCTCCTTTTTGTACAAAATTTGATCACAAAAAGTAGTTTTAGCAGTTATGTTTCCAATAGGGGGCAAGATTGGGTAAATTGCCCGTTGCCTAAATGAGAGACAAAGATACTAACTTGCAGGGTAAGCAAAGACAAAAACTATTCATTGCTGCTTTAAACATGATCAGGCCACAGCTCATAAAGGTCAGATCTATCAGCAGTCAGGGCTGTAGGCAGGCCAGGAATGGGAATGGAATGAACAAAGTGCCTTTGACTTCTGTACGCTCATTTCTGTAGAATCTCCCTTTTGAAACATTCCGCTGTGCGGTGCCCACCTCGTAAAAGTCCAGAGCCACAATTCCACGCTCATGGCATGATCCTGAAGAATGTTCTGGCAAACAGGGGTGGGACGTCATCGGCCTCTGATCATGGGTTCGCGTTTTACCCTTGCCCTTCCAGTGTCCAGGCTCTCAGCAATAGCTGCTTATCAAAGGAGGCCTTTTGCGCAAAGTCGAGGGAATCATGGTCAAATGCTAAGCACACATACAGTACATTGTGACGTATTAGTTGCCATAGGCAATGACACGCTCAACAAAACACACCCTTCGAGATCCATAAAAGCAACTTCACACCTAATTTTACGCCACAGCTGTGAGCATGTACATTGTATAACATTTTATTCCAACTAGAAGCAGATTTATGACTTTTCTGGAGGGCTTTCCAATGGGGAGTGTGACGTCACGAGAGGCTGCGTGCTGGAGGGACGCTACATCCCCGTGAGATGGCTTCAACCGCTGCCCTCTCTGTCTCCATCTGGTGGCGGAAACCAGATATTGCACACCTCAACAGAGAGCACCACAGCTGCAATCAATGAGTGGACAACAGCTGAGCCTGATGACTGTTTGAGCAGCTGAGCAGCTAGAGAGAGAGCTAGTAACTCACTCAGGATCAGTCTGGAGTGGGGAAGCCATGGCTGAGACTTCTCTCTCTGCCAAACTGAGCGGTGTCTTGAAAGCAGAGAACATTGTGCGCCTTGACTTTGCCTGTGATTGTGCTTATCGGAGGAACGTGGACTGAACTTTCCCTTTCGGTGAGACCTTTTCCTGGAATAATTACCTGGAGAACATTGATTGAACTTTTACATGGATTACTTACCTGAAAACATTACTTACCCATGAACTGAAGCCATCCTTTGTTTGAACTGACCGAGTGGTTGAAGATTTTGCTTTGGAAGAAAATACTCACCTGTTGAAGAGAGACTTTATGTTTGATCCTTACAAAAGATATCCTTATTTGAACCTTTTGAACCCAGAGACTTTTTCTGTTAATTGAAGTACATTAATAAAAATCATAATTTTATTTGAAACTTTGTGTCCTCGCACTTCTTGAACTGTCCCGCTGAGAGCTAAGCCTCTCGTGTTGTCACATATGGTGGAGGACGCGGGCAGTCAAGTGTTAACAGTGCATGTTTGAGGAGGACTCTGAAAATTTTATCACCAAATTCTCACAATTGACTCTGAGCTCACCCGAAGACAAAATGGAGGAAATCTTGAGAGCCATTGTGGCAAGCCAGCAGGCCCAAGCGCAAGCCAGCACTGCCTTGCTGGAAGAGCAGAGGAAAGCCAACGTTTTGAAAGCCGAGGAAATAAAACTCCAAAAACAAATGGCTACACGAAATACTCGGCCGATAAAGGCAAGTGATTACTTATCTAAAATGGGAACCGCTGATGATGTGGAGGCATACCTGCATACATTTGAAGCCACAGCTACCAGGGATGGCGGACCCCCACGCAGACACAGAGCCAGACACAGACACCGGAGAGGAGAACTTGATCGAGGAGAGTGTCTCAAACTCAAATGATGGAGGCCAGAGTGCCAGTATGGTACTGCCCAACTGCAGGATCCTACTCTTATTAATGCACTAAGAACTGTGCAGGTGTTGGAAGGAACAGTGCTAGGAGATAGTACGAGTCCTAGCTACCCCCATTTTGCAGTAAATCGGGGCTTACTGTATCGAGTGGTGAAGGAAAATAATGAAGTACATGAGCAACTTCTTGTGCCTCAGCCCTATCGTGACACAGTGCTCAACCTCGCACACACGCACCCACTTGGGGCCCAAAACTACCGAGAGGATTGTGCAGCGTTTCTTTTGGCCGGGCATACACAAAGAGGTAGAGAACTACTGTCGCAGTTGCCAAGAATGTCAGTTAAGGGCTCCAAAGCCCTCATATAGAAATCCATTAATTCCCCTGCCAGTCATTGAAACGCCCTTTGAAAGGATTGGGCTAGATATAGTGGGCCCTTTACCAAGGAGTTCCAGAGGGCACCAGTATATCTTAGTGATACTGGATTATGCAACCCGTTATCCAGAAGCCATCCCACTAAGAAAAGCTACGGCCAGACAAATTGCTAAAGAACTGTTCTTGCTCTCCACTAGCCTGGGCATCCCAAAGGAGATCCTGACCGACCAAGGAACCCCCTTCATGTCCCGAGTGATGAAGGAGCTCTGCACCCTACTGAAAATCAAACAGCTAAGGACGTCGGTCTACCACCCTCAGACAGATGGGCTAGTGGAACGCTTTAACAAAACCCTGAAAGCCATGCTGCGGAAGGCGATTGGAGAGGACGGACGCAACTGGGATCAGCTGATCCCATACCTCATGTTTGCCGTAAGAGAAGTACCCCAGTCTTCCACTGGTTTTTCACCTTTTGAGCTTCTGCTTTCCTACAGACCCAGAGGTCTGCTCGACATCGCCAAAGAGGCTTGGGAGGAACAACCCTGCAGACAACGGACCTTGATAGAGCACGTCGGGGCAATGAAGGAGAGGATGAAGGTCATCTACCCCATAGTGCGTGAACATATGGAGGCTGCTCAACGTCAACAACAAGCTGCCTACAACCGACCTTCCCAACCCAGAGAATTCAAGCCTGGGGACCGAGTGCTGGTTCTGGTTCCGACAGTTGAATGTAAGTTCTTGGCAACCTGGCAGGGTCCATACGAGGTCATTGAAAGAGTGGGACAGGTAAATTACAAGGTGAGACAACCCGACAAAAGAAAACATGAACAGATTTACCATGTTAATTTACTAAAAAAGTGGCATGCCAGAGAGGCCCTGTTGAGTTGTCTGCCCCCTACAGAGTCCATGGAACCAGCAAGAGAAGAAGTTCAAGTGGGTCCGGGCCTATCTCCACATCAACGACAGATGACCCTGGAGCTGGTGGATCGCAACCGGGACGTCTTCTCCTCCCTCCCTGGACACACAGAGGTGGTCCAACATCAAATCCGAACCATGCCTGGCCGGACAATAACACAGCGACCGTATCGTGTCCCAGAAGCTCGGAAAGCAGTCATTGAGGAGGAGGTAAAGAAAATGCTGGAATTGGGGGTCATTGAGGAATCCAAAAGCGCATGGGCAAGTCCAATCGTACTGGTCCCGAAACCAGACGGGTCGGTGAGATTCTGTAACGATTATAGAAAACTAAATGCAGTGTCTGAGTTCGATGCATACCCAATGGCCCGTGTTGATGATATGGTAGATGCTCTAGGACAGGCCCGCTTCCTAACGACTCTGGACCTCACAAAAGGCTACTGGCAGGTACCCCTGACTCCAGCGTCCAAGGAGAAGACGGCCTTTGCAACACCAGGGGGACTCTACCAGTACACCCGACTTCCCTTCGGTCTCCATGGGGCCCCAGCTACTTTCCAGCGCTTGATGGATCGGGTCCTCACCCCACATAAAAGGTATGCGGCAGCATTTCTAGACGATGTTGTTATCCAAAGTCCTGATTGGGATAGCCACTTACCCCGTGTGCAAGCTGTGCTCGACTCTCTCAGGGATGCAGGTCTGACGGCGAACCCAAAAAAGTGTAAGCTGGCATTCAGTGAGACTAACTACCTGGGGTACACCATTGGTCGTGGACTGGTCAAGCCACAGGAAGCCAAGCTGCGGGCCATACAGGATTGGCCACAGCCCATCACCAAGAGGCAGGTGAGAGCATTTTTGGGCCTAGCCGGCTACTAGAGACGCTTCATCTCAAATTTTGCTTCTATAGCTGCACCCCTCACAGAACTGACCACTAAACGCCACTCAAGAATGGTGAGATGGAACCCTGCGGCGGAGGCGGCCTTCATCAGCTTGAAGGAAGCCCTGTGTTCCAGTCCGGTCCTGGTGGCGCCGGATTTCAAAAAAGAATTTATTGTCCAGACAGATGCTTCTGAGGTGGGTCTGGGGGCTGTACTTGCCCAAGTACATGGAGGTGAGGAACATCCCATTCTCTATCTAAGCAGGAAATTGCTGCCAAGGGAAAAAAATTACTCTACTGTGGAAAAGGAATGCCTCGCTATTACCTGGGCCCTGGAATCTCTACGCTATTATCTCCTGGGCCGGCGTTTCACTGTTATCTCTGATCATGCCCCTCTACAGTGGATGGCCCGAAATAAGGAAACTAACAGTAGAATAACAAGATGGTTCCTGAGTTTGCAGGCTTTTAATTTTTCTGTCGCCCACAGAGCTGGCAAGCAGCACGGCAACGCTGATGGCCTATCCCGCCGGGATGCCCTCTTCGCGTCCTTCAGCCCGACGAGGACGTCGATCCCGAGGGGAGGGTTGTGTGACGTCACGAGAGGCTGCGTGCTGGAGGGACGCTACATCCCCGTGAGATGGCTTCAACCGCTGCCCTCTCTGTCTCCATCTGGTGGCGGAAACCAGATATTGCACACCTCAACAGAGAGCACCACAGCTGCAATCAATGAGTGGACAACAGCTGAGCCTGATGACTGTTTGAGCAGCTGAGCAGCTAGAGAGAGAGCTAGTAACTCACTCAGGATCAGTCTGGAGTGGGGAAGCCATGGCTGAGACTTCTCTCTCTGCCAAACTGAGCGGTGTCTTGAAAGCAGAGAACATTGTGCGCCTTGACTTTGCCTGTGATTGTGCTTATCGGAGGAACGTGGACTGAACTTTCCCTTTCGGTGAGACCTTTTCCTGGAATAATTACCTGGAGAACATTGATTGAACTTTTACATGGATTACTTACCTGAAAACATTACTTACCCATGAACTGAAGCCATCCTTTGTTTGAACTGACCGAGTGGTTGAAGATTTTGCTTTGGAAGAAAATACTCACCTGTTGAAGAGAGACTTTATGTTTGATCCTTACAAAAGATATCCTTATTTGAACCTTTTGAACCCAGAGACTTTTTCTGTTAATTGAAGTACATTAATAAAAATCATAATTTTATTTGAAACTTTGTGTCCTCGCACTTCTTGAACTGTCCCGCTGAGAGCTAAGCCTCTCGTGTTGTCACAGGAGGTAGATAGGCCTACTGTAGAAGAGCATATTCAGGTTACACTACACTATGAAGATTTATTACGGAAGGAAAACACCTTACCATCATTTTTGTCTGGCTTTCAAACAAGCATGTATGACAAATTATCCATTTGTCATACAGTCACTGATCTATGTAAAGCATAATCTATAAAATACATGAAATATACAAGATCTTCTGATAACCCCTCCCTCCATGTTCAAATTCGCCCTCTTTCTGTCTCTTCCTTTTTCTCCCTCTGTCTGTCTCTGTCTACCTCTTTCTCTTTCGCTCTGTCTCCCTGTGTCTCTTGCCTTCCAAAGTAACAGAGTACGTTTGGTCTGTCAGTACACTATTATATTTAGTAAGTGAAGAATTCTTGCACACCTCCTTGGTCAGGTGCATAGGAGTGGAACCCCTA
>NC_085861.1:48136221-48143721 GCF_034702125.1 Engraulis encrasicolus | reverse complement strand
GAAGTGTCCTTTTTGACTGAATAAGGTCTACTGAATCAGTGTGGTCATTATGGAAGGGATATACAGTTATACTGACATCTCTTTCACACAAACTGACGTTTCTGGATTAAAATCTGGTCAATCAAAATAGGCTTGTATCATAGTTTACTGCTATGCACAAATACGGTACCACATTACAGTCCATTAGGGCCTCCGCACACCGGCTCTAAGTGCAGAGCACTTCCCTGCAAAAGTTCGATTGCATTGTTTTCAATAGAATAGAATGTGTTATTCTAAGCACAAACGTACATGTGATGGTACTCCTTATCAGCCAAGTAACTAGCCAGCACAGGAAAAAAAACAGCAGAGAGTGTTCAACACAGCATCGCTGCAATACATCTTTCCTGCCACATGCTGTGGACTGTTGTTATGACAGTCCATCAGACTATTAGGGTTAACTGGAAAAGATGGTAAAACGGTTGAAGCTGTGAAATGTAAATATACTGAGGCTGTCATACCATGAACTACTGGTATGCAGTGGAAATACTGACATGTGGCACCATGATCTTTAATTATTTCCTGGTTGCTACTGAGCTACGTAGCTACTGATGTTTGGACTGTTACGCTAATTCTGAACCAGATGAGACCAGTTTTAGTTTTCAAGAGGATGGTATTGTTCATAATTAACTTTGACAACTTGTCTTTGAGTGTATCTTAGGATGTCTCTGGGAGACCCTATTTCACATTTCCTCTACTTTCCTTCCTGTATTGTTCCAATGGAAACAAAATAAATGCATTATGTAAACACCAGAAAATTTTTGATGGCAACATTTTCCTTTGTGAAGTGGTGGCCAAATAAAGTGTATTATGTTTGGCAATGATTAAATGTCAAACTAACTATCAAGGAGCCATCTTTAAATTTAAACGACTATGAATTGTTCTCGTCCCAAAATACAAAGCATCTGTCTGCAATAAATCTGCATCATTGTTTCCAAAACAAAGTATCTTAAAAAATATTATATTTCCCTCAAGAAAAATATTTGCATTTCACTTTTGATAAGCAAAATAAAAAAATATAAGAACATAGCATTGAGTTTGTATCTCACACAATGACAGCTGAAAATTGACAAGTACGATTTTGACTTGCTTTCAACATTCCTTGCCAGTGGACTGATTTCGAGCTGAGTTGTCCTTGATCAAGGTACAGTACACTGCATTGCAGAGCAGCTGCCCCTGTAGCCTGTAATTACAGTAACTATATGAGACCGGGTTTCAATTCAGAGTCCCGCCAAGTATCAGTTAGAACTACCTTTGCATATTGGGAATTTTCACAAACTAGCCCTTTACCTTGGATCAAGTTCTGTGATCGTTAAAACCAGAAAGAATGGGAGAGCAATTGAGTTGCAACCTTTCTACTCCCTGAAGCCAGGACACCTACCTCTGGCACTGGCTGCAGCTCCAACCAGGGCCACCCATACAAACAAATAAACCGTTCCCTCATTTTCTTTGGGAATTAATAATACATTACGTCAATGGTAAGTGAATACATAAGTTATCTCTACTTTTCTGCCCTCCAGCTCTCTAGCGCACGGCGAGTAGGGGTGTGCCCCATTGGGTTTTATTGAGGATTGTGGGACTAATAATTGGGTATCCAGCCATTCAGCAATACATCTACAGTACATCTGGGTGAGATTAAATGGCTCTAACCCTGCCCTGCATCATGCACCTGCAATCATGCACTCTGTTGGAGTTCGGGTGGAGCAGGGAATGTCTCGGATCAGAGCGCAGCAACAAAGGTCAATGACCCAGAACAATTCATGACCAACCAGCGCCTAGCCGCCTACACAGATCTATGTCCAGGCACAGGGCTGAGCTCAAGGCAGGGGCCATGTAAACTTCAATGCCTTCAATTTACAGTAAAACTGAGTGGTTAGAGAAGAAACACACACATACTCAAACACAAGCACAAGCTGACACACACACACACACACAAACACAAACACACACACACACACACACACACACACACACACACACACACACACACACACACACACACACACACACACACACAGACACACACACACACACACACACACACACACACACACACACACACACACACACACACACACACACACACACACACACACACACCTGGAAGCAAACTACAGAAACCTGCGTAGAGTGGAACTGAAAACTGAAACATCTGGGCAGTGAACCCGACGGCCACTGGCAGCCATGGGACACAAGGGACAGCAGCGTTCATTCGCAGCTAGTGGCAGGCATAGACCAGACGTTGCACAGAAGATTTCCGCTAGTGAGTGGGCTTACTATTGATGTAAAATTATGAGTCTCGCCCAAGGCCCTGGAGACAAGTCCCTGCACCCACTATACTAGTCAAATTGCTGGTTTATTTTGGGTGTGAGCCATTTGGTTAGGGTGGCCAGACTTTTGGCCAGACTTTTCAGTGCCTTGTCCGGCGTAAGGCACAGCATTATGCCGGACAAAAATGCATTAAAATGCATGAAATTGCATCCAAGAAACGCACCTTTTCTTGGGGGAAGACCCCCAAACCCCCCTCCTAAAATATGTCCTCCTTTTCCCTGTCACGGAGATGGTCACCCTACATATGGTTGGTCTTAGACGGGAGATTTCCAATCTGCCACATCCCCGACTTCATCTCATAGGATCCACATTACTGATGTGATATCATGAGTGTAACCAAAGTCTTTCTTTCTAGTCCACTCTGTGCTTGCCAGCCCTATTGGAAGCTATTTTTTTAAATGCTGTTGTAAGCCAGAGAGTACAGCAGGAACAGCTCAAAGTGGGCCTAAGGCATAAAAGAGATTTCCACCGGCTTACATCCAAACTCCCCCATTTGATCTGGAAGGATCCAGGTTATTGGTGAGACATTGTGAGTGTGTGACCAAAGTCCTTGCACTTGGAAGCCGTCTTGGCAGTGCATTTTTATTTCATCTACAGTTTGCCAGGGACCGCAGAAGAAGGACCTCAGAGATATCCACTGGCCAGCAACCAAACTCACCCATCCATTTCATCTTACAGGATGCAAATTATTGATGTGACATTATGAGAGTGACCAAAGTCCTTCTAAACAAGTCCCTGTGCTCGACGACTATTTTGGCAAATATAGTACATTGTGAGCATAGAATGCAGCCGTTGTAGATCATGGTGGCAGTATGACATGGGAGATTTCCATCGACCGGGATCCAAACTGCCCCTTTTGATCTGACAGGTTACTGGTGTGACATGAGTAGGCAGGGAAGCCGACAGGGGGGGACAAAGGGGTCATTTGTCCCGGGCCTTGGTAGAAAGGGGGCCCAAAATTGGGTTTCCATTACATTGTATGTACTGGATGGGGGGCCCTTTCAAAACCTGTAAGCGGCCCTGTGAGTAGGTATGGCAAACTGCGGACTCACACCACCACCACCACCACTACCACCACCACCACCACCACAACCGCCGCCTGCCAGAACTCGTGATCGGCTATTTAACATCACAGAGCTGTTTTTTACATATGTCGTGTGTGGTAACAACACAGCACTCACATGCTTGCTGCCTGGGTCTGCGTGGGACAGCTGTGACAACCCACAAGAGTGCAGTGTGGCTTCCAGGCATCAGTGCTTTCTTGGAGGGCCAGTCACAAATGGTCAGGAAGGGAAGGGAAAAACTTTTTTTTTTCTTTCTCTGCAGCTCTTTCAAGCGACCCCTGGTAAACTGTTCTGCATGCCTCCATGCACTCTGTGACCTCATGATCAAAGCACAGGGGCCTACGCACGACAACCCAACCAGGCCAACACGTACCACTCGGGGTTCGCAAGCACACTGTAGTGGGGCTACATGGAAACATGCAATAATAACATATGTATGGAGCACAGTGACATCGGGATAGAGGAGTGATATAGTAGAGCACGAGTGAGGGAGTACTCATGGTATGTCTGTAAGTCGCTTGAGATTTAAAAAAAAGTGTCAGCTAAGTGTAATGTAATGTAATGTATGACATCAAGGTTTAGGGGGTACGCATCTGCGTACTTCTGTGCAAAGTACACACACAAAAAACATTGGGAAAACATTGGGAAACACTGGCATAAGGCAAAGCATTGGCCTGTTCCCACACTTCTGTCAATCAACCCCACACTATTGGAAGGCTCTGTATGTTCAACTGACTGTATCACTAATAAAAGTAACCTTAATCTTTCCCAATAAAAAACCCTCTTTAGGGCTGGACCCACTTGGTGGCCCATCCATTTTACGATTTTTACGATTCACCCCTGAGGCTGAGCCTCATTAGACTTCTTTACATCAGCAGTTCACAGTGAGACCACTGCCCTGACGCAGTCACTACACTGCACCTATGCTGGTGGGCTCATCTGACGCCACAGGTTATTGGACGCCACGGCACTTGCCCTCTGACGCCACTGGTTATTGGACGCCACGGCACTGACCCTGGCAACCAACTGCCAAGCATAGACAGATAGACCCTGTATGGCAAGAGAAGTGTGAGAGAGACGGAAAAAGAGAGAGAGAGAGAGAGAGAGAGAGAGAGAGAGAGAGAGAGAGAGAGAGAGAGAGAGAGAGAAGGAAAAATGTGTGTGTGTGTGTGTGTGTGTGTGTGTGTGTGTGTGTGTGTGTGTGTGTGTGTGTGTGTGTGTGTGTGTGTGTGTGTGTGTGTGTGCGCGCGCGCGCATGCGTGCGCGTGCGTGCGTGCGTGCGTGCGTGCGTGCGTGCGTGTGTGTGTGTGTGCGTCCGTGCCTGTGTGCCTGTGTGCCTGTGTGTGATGTGTCTGCGTACCTGTGTGTGTGATGTGTCTGCTTGCATCCGCATGTGTGCAGCTGTGTGAGAGGACCTGCTGGCTTTCCGCCTATGCACACACCCACCGTACGTCCACTAGCAGCCCCTCGTTGAGGCCAAGAGTAGCCAGAAGCCATTCCGCACCCCCACCTACTCCACCCCACCACCATCCTACTCCACCACACCCCTTCCACATTCACAGGCCACCACACGAGAGGAATAAAAATCTCTATTTGCTCTCTTAACATTTCCCATTGCTGCTTAATCTCATTACCTCACACCCTTTGCTGCTTCACAAATAAAAAATCCCATCAAGAGAGGGGAAAAAATCAGTAAAATAACATTGTGAAAAAAAAATACACACAATAAAGCGGTGGAAGCCAGAGGTGCCTTGCCAACTTTAGCTAATCCATCAATCGCTCCGAGGCTTTCCCACTGCGGATTTTATAGTTCCCCTATTTTGCTATAAATAAAAAAAAATGCAAAAAAAAGGAAAACAAAAATGATGCAAGGCAGGTCTATTAATTTGGTTTGAAAGGAACTTTGGCCGTTTGATGTGTGTGTGCGTGTGTGTGTGTGTGTGTGTGTGTGTGTGTGTGTGTGTGTGTGTGTGTGTGTGTGTGTGTGTGTGTGTGTGTGTGTGTGTGTGTGTGTGTGTGTGTGTGTGTGTGAGCATGTGTGCGCGTGTGTATGTGCGTATGTGTTCGTGCGTGTGCGTGCCTGTGTGTGTGTGTGTGTGTGCGTGCGTGTGTGTGTGTGTGAGAGAGAGAGAGCCAGAGAGTGTGCGTATGTGTGTGTGTGTGTGTGTGTGTGCGTTCATGTGGGGGAGATATGTTTGTGTCTCTGAGCTGATGACAATTGATGATAGAGAGTAGTGATATTTCTAAGATTCATCGGCCCAGCTGCTCTCTCTCTCTCAAGCTTTTCCAAAATCATCCGTCACTGATAACACAGCCAACACCACATGTGCTCAAACTCACGCATGCATGCACACACGCACACACACACCCTCTCTCTCTCTCTTGTCTCTCTATTACGTATCTGGCTGTCGAGTGTGAATTAATGATGAACGTCTCTTGTCTTTTTCCCACTCCAAATTGGCTCTGCCACGTTTTATTTTTTCCAAACACAGACACAGCTGTAAAAGCCTTGTGTTGTCCAGGTGTCTCCCGCAATTCAAAACGTCCAAACAGCTTAATTAACTATGAAAAAAATAATGTTTTGACCACTACCGCCAAAGTCTCCTGGATTTAGCTACTGAAACGCTGGCAGGTGTGATTATGAATACCTTGGATTTGTGATATGCACGCTTGGAAATACACTTGGAAACCTGGGCTTACTTTTGTACTTGCATGTAATGTTTATCCGTCTTGATTAACAGTTCAACTGGCTTAAACTAGGGTTTAATCCCGGGACCCGGGATTCCCGGGAAATCTGATCAAAACAATTTCCCGTTTCCCGGGAAAGCCATGACGGGAAACCGGGAAAAAAAAATAAGTGCGTGTCTATTTGTTGTCCTAGCAACATAAGCAACAGTGCCATCTAGCAGCGGTAACACTTCAGGCTCACTTAAGCAGCAGCAGTACAGGCCCATTTCAGCAATGTCTGAGGTGCGCGGTTGACGTATTATTTCATCCGCAACCGCTTCTCAGAATTTCTAATCCACCCGCCCTAATGTTTTTTCTCCAATTTCCAAAACCGAATCCGCCCGCCATCCGCCTATTAGTTTTTAGTATTTAAGATGCCTGAGGCACATAGTCGATCGTCTTTTTCAAGCAGTGCAGGTCATTTAGGCTACATCTTGCCAGCCCATGTTTTTAAAAAAATCTCTAATTTATAGCGATTCCAAACTTGTCTCCACCTCTCGCACAACGTGAAAATTGAAAACGTGTGGATGCTTTAATGCAGCCTAAATTTTAACAGTTTAAAAACATCCAGTCCAAGCAGCACAATCGAAACTATTGGCTATCTAGCTTACAAGTTTGGCTGGTATCCAATAAGACGAGTCAAGTGTCTTGCGAAGAGTGCAGAGAATTACGTTGCGCGTGTGTGTGTGAGCGAGAGAGAGGGAGCGATTCCAAACTTGTCTCCATCCATCGCACAACGTGAAAGTTAACGTGTATGCTTTCATGCAGCCTAAATTGTACCAATTTTGCCTCCTCTCCAAGCAGCACAATCGAAACTATTGGCTATCTAGCTTGCAAGTTTGGCTGGTCTATCCAACAAGATGAGTCAAGTGACATATGTCTTGCGAAGAGTGCAAGCGTCGCTTGTGTGTGTGTGAGCGAGAGAACTAGAGAGAGAACGAGAGAGAGGCGCTTCCCAAAATCGCTCTGCAGAAAGGGCAAGGCCATTTCTCCAAATATTAGACAAAATGCAGCTTATTTTAGTTAAGTAGACATCAGGAAAGTATTTTGTTTAGTAGCAAAGCCGAGCTGATTGGTTCATATTGCTCTGAAAGACACAGAAGTCTATGCCTTTTTTTAGTGGTTTATGCGCGCGAGGTCACCTAACTGTAGTGACGCCCGGTGCTATTACGAGAGGAAAACGATAGCACTTGGGCAAACAGTAAAGTCAGTTTAGCCATGCATACCTGCCTATGATGAACCAGTTTTCTTGTTTGAAAAAACACTCTTCCTGGCGCTAAAGCAAACTGCCATTTCTGACTGACCCAGATGAAATACCATGCACGGAACTCCACTATTGAGA
>NC_085861.1:48113721-48131221 GCF_034702125.1 Engraulis encrasicolus | reverse complement strand
GTGTTGTATAGGTACTCTAGGTGTAATGTATGCTTACTATCTATCAGGGCTTGACATTGGCACCTGCCAACTGGCCAAATGCTGGTAAAACTTGGCTGTGGCTAGTAACAATTACAGTGCCACTAGCCAATTTGTCAGGTAGCTTATTCAATGGTATGACATATCAGAATAGCATATATTCTGCATTTTACGCCTTGTGTATCAATTGTTTCTTTTTAAGTTGAAGAAAAAGCTCAGTTACTCAGTTTCTATTTGTTTGATTTATTTCCATGTAGAAAGTTATGCACTCATCTGATTGCTTTAACACCTCATCTTCTGATGTTAGATGAACAGCGTCATGATAAAGAAAAAAAATAATTACAGATTTGTGGCTAGTAGAATAGCTGGATGGCTAGTGACTCAGGAAAACCACTGGCCACATGGCAGGAAAGTGAAAAAGTTAGTGTCAAGCCCTGCTGTCTATGTCTAATTGTCTATGTCTAATTGTCTATGTCCACACCTAAAGTCTATGTCTACAGTATGTCTGCAGGGGAAGTAAGAAACGTAATTTCAAATTCTTTGTATGACCAGTGCATGTGAAGAAATTGACAATAAAAGCTGACTTGACTTGACTTGAAATGAAAAAAGTCCCAGGATTGTCAAGAAAAAAAAAAACATTCATAACATTTTTTGACTCTTGTCGCTTTTAGACAAATAAACAGACAGACAGACAGACAGACAGACAGACAGACAGACAGACAGACAGACAGGCAGACAGACAGACAGGCAGGCAGACAGACAGACAGGCAGACAGACAGACAGACAGACAGACCAACAAACTAAGGGAACTAAGAACACAACCTCCCCCGTAGTAGTCAACTATGAAACTTTGAAACAGGTAAAGCAATACTTTTTTCTTCCCACGTGTCTTTTCACGTTTGTTTGTGTGGAGAGTCTTACCACAGTCATGCTAACATCAACAACAGTCAGTGGACAACTGTGTGTGTGTGTGTGTGTGTGCACGCGCATGCGTGCATAGTGCCTCTGTGCTTTTGTGCGTCTGTGTCTACGTAACATTCACCCTGCATACGTGCATGTGTGCGTGCATGTGTGCACACGTGTGTATGTTTTTGCAGTGTGTGCGTTGCTGACACATGATGAGTTGCCAATGACAGACGGTGACCTTTCACCTCCCCGAGACTCCAAGGCATGTTATGTCTCAACTTAATGACAGCAATCTGTCCTTATTAGGAAGATGGATGACTTCCAGGGGCTGGCAACCAGAGACTCCCAGCCTGAATAGTAGCTCTTTAAGTGCTCGCCATCAAGGCTCTCTCTTAGACATAGGGTGCATTCCAATATGCATACTTGCGTCCTCCACTTGTGCTTGTGCCCTCTCCTCCGCCTCCTGGCCCCAACTTCATGGAGAAAACAATAAAGTTTCCCAGCTGTCAGCTTAGCCTCAACATTTTTGGGGGGACTATTCTTCATTCACCATCCAGTTTGCAAATGAGAAAATGACTTTACAATTGAGCTTTTGCGAGATATTGAAATACAATGCTGTTGTCAGTGATGTTGTGATGTCATCACGATGTATTACTTCCTGGAACGAGACCATAAGTACAAGTGGACGACACAAGTCTGCATATTGGAATGCGCCCATAATAGTACATGTTTTTTTTTACCCTCTCAAATCAAATCCGGAAGTCCAACGGAAGCAGCAGCAGCAGCAGCAGCAGCAGCAGCAGCAGCAGCGGTACCTTTTCACCACTGCTCAAACTCAAACATGTGTTGACTTAATTGGAGTCCACACAACTCAACCCAGTGAGCCTATAAGCCCATAACCACGTTCACAGATGAACTGCTAGACAAGTGTGACTCCATGAATGCACTCTGTTCTCAATATCACGAACCCTGGTTGACTGTTATTATCCACACTTAAAGATTAGTCAAGAGGCCTGAGCTTTAGCACTTAATGGAACGTAATGAGCCGCGAACTCTGACCCCTAGGGTCGGGCTAATATAATGGAGGTGTTGAGATTTTGCGAGGGCAGATTACAGGCGACTGGGCCACAAGCAGGTAGGTTTGGGGGTAAATACGAGGGATGAAATAACGGGGGTGTTGAGATTTTGCGGGGGCAGGGTGCAGGAGGGGGGGGGGGGGGGTGGCAGGGTGAGACTGGTTGGTGGCCTTTTTCACACTGAAGCCCTTTATACCCGGAGAGTCACGATTAGCACGGTAATCTAGGACATCATACCAACCAGGGTGGTCCTGCTGAAACACATAACACGGATGCACACACAGGATTGGACACGCACGTGCACAATAAGGAAAGCACAGACAGAGACATACACAGAACACTGAAACAAACACATGCTCCCTCAAGAACGTGCACAGACACACGTCACACAAAGGACAGACTTATACAATTATAGACATATTAAACCAATTATATGTATAAATTAAAAACATCAGGGATATTCACAGAAAATTAACTCCCCATTAAGGTAATGCTTTAACTCGCCCTGTTATATAAACCGTGCAAGTAATGTCTGTCCCTCTTGATTACTTACTACAAGCATCATCACTAAAAGCCTTAGGACACCCTCCTCCAGACAACTTCTACCATCTCTTCACCAATCTCAGTGCAGATCTTGGCAGCGCCAATGCATTCTGGGAATGGTGGCACGATGGGATATGAAGTTACTCTTATTGGGAGGATCTGTCACAGGGGTGAGAACATTCTGGAAACATTTTCCACATATTTCTCCGTTAATGGGGACAAGAGGGTTGTTTTCCGGCTGGGTCAACCAGGCACATTGCCAAACACGCCGCTCTCCAGAGCAAAGATTTGCTTTGGGAACGGGGCTGAGCGCTCTCGCCAGTCGGAGGAACCCTTGGCTGTTCTTGGCATGGCCCCGGTGGAAACCCACCTGTGTGTGTGAGAGTGTGTGTGAAGGAGTAAAGACCAGAGCAAGCAAAGAGAGATGGGTTTTTTTTTCATTTGTTCTTTTCATCTCCCCTCAGACACAGAAGGGACAGAAAATAAACACAAGAAATCCTTTGATCGATGACCACCGTGCAGTGTGACAGCCATACGTATGACTTTGACAAACGGCAGACGGACTCTGGAGCGAGTGTTTGGAGATTTTGGCTGTCTGAAGATCTGGACTCTTCAGAGCCTGCAGACTACATGCCCAGAGCAGGCAAAGAATCACTATGGGTCTGTATGTGTGGTGTGTGTGTGGGCCTTTTATTTGTGTGTTTGTGTATTTTTTGTGTTTGTGTGTAAGCATTCTTTCTCTATCCATGTGGGACACAAAGGTTGCAAATAAGATTTGTACAGAAAAGGGGTCCTTTGTGGGGACCAAATTGCGTGTGTGTGTGTGTGTGTGTGTCTGTCTCTGTGTGTGTGTGTGTGTGTGTGTGTGTGTGTGTGTGTGTGTGTGTGTGTGTGTGTGTGTGTGTGTGTGTGTGTGTGTGTGTGTGTGTGTGCGCGCGTGTGCGTGCATGTGTGCATGCGTGCATGCGTGCATGCGTGCATGCGTGCATGCGTGCATGCGTGCGTGCGCACAAATGAACAGCCAACAGTGGACTGATGTCAGCTCATCTCAATAGGCGCAGACAGATCTCCCAATGACTGAGTGTGGTGCACACATCACACATCTTAACTTAATTGAGTTTTTTTATCATTATGGTGAAGAGGCCAAGTCTCGGAACACATCAG
The DNA here is from genome assembly GCF_034702125.1 of Engraulis encrasicolus. Lineage (NCBI taxonomy): Eukaryota > Metazoa > Chordata > Actinopteri > Clupeiformes > Engraulidae > Engraulis > Engraulis encrasicolus. Next base: position 48,127,514 of record NC_085861.1, on the reverse strand, counting down.
GTGCCCAAGAAAAACATCAGAAGCATTCACAAGGAGAGAAAACTAAGAGAGAGAACTTATGGAGTAAGACCAGCGGTAGAGAGGGGTACGATGAAAGAGAAGAAATGAGGGGAAACTGGAGGAAAAAGTGAAGAGACAGAAAGAAAGAGAGAAGGGGCAGTGGAAGACAGGATGACAAATGAGAAAGAGTGATGGCAAAGAGACTTGATATGCGTGATGACAAGTATGCAGCACACTCCAACACCTCTGAAAGGAAAGCGATCACTTAAAGCCAAAAAAGAAATGAAATGAAGGGGAAACAAGGGAAGAAAGAACTGTCAGGATGTCAGAGTGTGAGGTAAACAAAAAGTGTAGAAAATTGAGAATGAAAGAGAGATTACTCAAAGGAAAAAAGACTTGAGAAAGACAAAAAACAAAGAAAGGGAAAAAAAACAAAGAAATGTAATTGAATTGAGTTTACTTCCATTGATTTGATCTGAATTAAATTGAATTGAATTGAATTGAATTGAATTGAATTGAATTGAATTGAATTGAATTGAATTGAATTGAATTGAATCTAAATTAATTGAATTGAATTGAGTTGAAGGCAGAAGAAGACAGAAATGTGTCTCAGATGGAGAGTGAATGCATGCAGCAACTAAAGTATTCCAAACTCCAATAAGATAATGATGAGAGAAGAGAAGAGAAGAGAAGAGAAGAGAAGAGAAGAGAAGAGAAGAGAAGAGAAGAGAAGAGAAGAGAAGAGAAGAGAAGAGAAGAGAAGAGAAGAGTAAACATCCCGAGGGAGGACGGCTGCTCCCGCTAAATCAGCCTGACCCTGGTGAGATTAAGAGTGTCTGGAGATGCAGAGCAGAGCACACAGCACCTGTGGTAAATACTCTCCTGCTGAGCGAGCACACACTAACTCATGGCTGTACCTCTGCTCCTGCTCCTGGCTCTCTTCAGGCAGGAGCATCGTAATAGAGGGGATAAAGTGGGTCACCAGGGCCCCATGTGTGTGGGGGGCCCACATGGAGGAAGATGTATAGGCTACTGTATGTTCTTATATCTGTATGGATGGGGTGGTTGGTCCTCCGCAGTACCGGTATATACAGACCTCCCAGCAGCTAAGCCTCTGTCTCCAGTTCAGGGTGAAAATAGGGCAGGAGAAAGGCTGACTGAACGTGTGGAGTGAGGAGTCTACACACTTAAAATCCTGTGTTTACATTTCTACCATTGAATCCTGCCGAATCCTTCAAATAAATAAAAAACTAAGAAAAAAGGATTTTAAGTATGTGGACTCATCAAACCAAACTTTTGGTCAGCCTTTGTCCTGCACCTTTTCCTGGGATGTGCCCAATTTTCACCCTCACGCCGAACGTTCAAGCCCCTGCCTCCAGGCATCAGTCACAGGAGCAGGTTCAGCCTCCCGCGAGCCTCTGCCTCACACAGTACCTCAAGACTTCCCACCTGGCTCAAGTCGCCACCCAGCCAAGGTTTAGCCTTTCTCTGCCTCTGCCCTCTGCCACCCTTCAGGCACCAGTCACAAGCTCAAGTTTGGCATTATTGCATACAGAATACTCTCATTCTGCCTTTGTCAAGCCGTTGTCGCTGCCTCTTGTACCTACCCTTTCTTTGGCCTCTACATATTTCTCCTTTCAGGCACCAGTCACAAACACAGGTTAGGCCTGCCTCATGCCTCTACTAAGGCCTCTACTGTACCTCTGTGCAGGCACCAGTCTCTGCCAGATGCCCTCATGCCTCATACGGGAGCGTACCTATGTTCCACGGGTCCTATATTCCCCGGGTCCCATGTTCCCTGGTCTTTGTATGGGAACCGGAACTTAGGGCCCTTTTTCCAGAAAAGGGTTCTATGTTTCCAGCATTGTACCTAACCCTTCCAAAAAAACATCCCTAAACTTAAGTTGTACATTTCTGTCCTGACCAAAACTATCCCCAAACTTAACAAAACTGCAACAATAATCCATGCGGCAGCAGTCTACTTGGAAGCAGCGGGGAACCTAGATCCCTTTTTTGAAGGTTGCGGGGAACATAGGACCCGGGCCTGGGAAACATAGGGATGACCCCCCCCTCATACTCCGCTTCTATCCAGGCACCAGTCTTAAGCCTCTCTCCTTCTGCCTCAACCCGCATGACTCCTCCTCTGCCTCTGCCCTTGCGTCTGCCTCTGAATCCGTCTCTGCCTCCCTGAAGGCATGTTCTGTGGGAGCTGGTCGTGTTTACGCTGGCAAAAGAGTTCCAACCTTGCTCACTCAGTCTGACAGATGGTCCACTCCCCTCCCTCTCAATCAGGCTTGGCAGAGAGTTATCACAAACAGTGCATATGACTTACACACTCACTTATGCACATGCACATACACACACAAAAACGCGCGCGCAAACACACACACACACACACACACACACACACACACACACACACACACACACACACACACACACACACACACACACACACACACACACACACACACACACACACACACACACACACACACACACACACACACACGTGATTTGACATACTCCAGGAGTTAGGTTTTCATTATCTTGCAGCTCAATTATGTGATGACACACGTGCTAAATAACCTGGGGATACAAGTCAAGGCCAGACCAAACACAGGCTGAGGTATCTGAGTATGTGATTAGGGGGTAGGCACAGAGGTTACAGAAGAGAAGAGAAGAGAAGAGAAGAGAAGAGAAGAGAAGAGAAGAGAAGAGAAGAGAAGAGAAGAGAAGAGAAGAGAAGAGAAGAGAAGAGAAGAGAAGAGAAGAGAAGAGAAGAGAAGAGAAGAGAAAATTATAGAAGAGACAAGATGAAAACAGAATGGAAGACAAGGGATCAAACAGAACAAAACCGAGGAGAGGAGAGGAGAGGAGAGGAGAGGAGAGGAGAGGAGAGGAGAGGAGAGGAGAGGAAAGAACAGAATAGAAAAGAAAAGAAAAGAAAAGAAAAGAAAAGGAAAGAAAAAAGAAAAGAACAAGAGAGACAACATAAAGAATGCAAGGTTTTGAGTCTGACCTGGGTCTGCGGAAGGTGAGGCCATACATCTGGCAGGCCAGGCCCACAGTGGGGGTGTAGACGATGGGCATGAAGCGCTCGATGTCCGACGTCAGGACCCGGTAGAAGAGCTTCTCATTACGATCCTGCAGCCCCATCAGAAACACGTACCTGTGCAGAGGGGGAGAGAGCTGCCAGGGTTAGGATGACAGGTGGAAAGAGGAAAAAGTATGAATTTATTTTATTGTATGCGCTTTGCAGCTGTGTGTGTCTTGTCCATTATTTGTATTTGATTTGATCTGCTGTCGGGGATATGCCACAACAAATTCCTATCAACTTTGTTGACATTGTGAATAAACTTGAACTCTTGAACTGGAACTTGAACATGAATGGGGGAAGGGAAACAAACAAGAAAAACAAGAGTTGATAATGAATGAACACTGTTGGGCACGTTACTCAAAAACTGTAATGCATTACTGATTACATGTTACTGTCTTTTCAAAATAATCCCTTGCACTACAATATTACCATATTAAAAATGTAAGGCATTACACTACTTTCGCATTACTTTAGTTACTTTTGCCAAAATAAATTATCAAGGTTTTTGCAATTTGCAGTGTAAATCAAGCTCATGAGTCATGACTCTTTCACCTCCCATCCAGGAGGTGTTTCGGCAGCATGCAGACTAAAAAGTAGCAGGTTCAGCAATACCTTCTTTCTGACCCACCACACTGAACACCATTAAAATCAAGTTAAAGTAATGCATATTGTAACGGTTACTAGCATTTGTAACTAGTATATATTACAGCTCCCCCCCTGTAATCCCTTACATTACTTAGTTACATCAAAAAGTAATGCATTACAGTAATTAATTACTTTTGCAACTAGTTACTCCCAACACTGTGAATGAATGTTAGGGAATGGAAGATGCAGTGATGAAAAATAGAAGAAAATGCGAGGGAGAGAAAGGAACAAAACAAATGAGGAACATGAGTGAAATTGAACACGAGCCCTATGACGCTCATCAGCTTGTCTACTGTGTGCCGACCAAAAACAGTAGAGAGAAGACAGCTCACTGACATCATAAGAGTGAAGGATGGCATGGCCGACCCCGGGAGTTTTCTTTCTTATTCTACTGTCATTACTGCGGGCAAGGTAAAGTTGAACATTGACTGAACACTAAGCTCGTTCTATTAGTCATTGACGCCTGCATGCGCATGCACTCTGGATGAAAATGCTGCATGATGGTTAGATTTCCTGTCAAACTTACAAATTTCAGTCATGTTGCGTGGTGATGAGGTGACATGTCACATGGTGTCAAACTATCGCGGGATGAATGCGACTGCAGTAAGATCTTGCAACCCCTGCAGTTGCTTATCCCTGTCGATGCTCGTCAACAAGGGTCTGCAGACCGCCTCCAAGGTCACGCTCCCATGAACTGGTTGGTCAACAACTCACTCACGTTAGTATATGAGTCTTGTCTCACACCCCTACACAAGTTTGCACTGCTCCCCACTTCAGCTCCTCCTCTCCACCTGTCCCCCCACACCTCACACGTGGTATGTTAGTAGATCAAACTGGTGCGAGCTCATCGTCTTGTGCATATTTGTGGCCGACTTTAAATGCACTGTATTTAATACCACCCACATCGTGACAACAAGTTCTCGCTCACGTGCTATGTCTACATCGGTCGACAAAATCAAAGTCGTCTGAGCCTATTGACAACCGGATACCCTCTTTCGAATGGAGCCGGAACTAGCAGCAGCCACTCGCATCCACAATGCAATTCAAATTCCGGACATCCAAAGTGACATGGCAGTCACATTTTTTATTTATTTATGTCGTCGCACCCACTGCCCATGTGCACCGTGTCCCCAGGCTACACCTTCATACTACACTGTGGCCACTGCATTTTCCAGCCAGTAATCATTCTTCTCCAATCTACTTTCTTTGGTGCTGATTGAGTGCAATTGTTCTAACATTCACAAATCTAAACACGTACGCGTCGCATACTGTATAAGCACCAGAGACAGAATACAATAATGAAATCTGTCAATGTACCGTACAGATCTAGCTGATATGGTCTGCTTTCACAGCTTGTTATTTTGCTCAATTCCCATGTCTACCAAGTGTGTGTGTGTGTGTGTGTGTGTGTGTGTGTGTGCGTGCGTGCGTGCGTGCGTGCGTGCGTGCGTGCGTGCGTGCGAGTGAGTGAGTGAGTGAGTGAGTGAGTGAGTGAGAGAGAGAGAGAGAGAGAGAGAGAGAGAGAGAGAGAGAGAGAGAGAGAGCATGAGTGTCAAACTGATGGTGTGTGAGAAAGCAACTGTAACTGAGATTGAGTGTGGGAGTAAGAGTAATTCTGGCACAGGGGCCAGATATTCTTTCTGCCTGTGCTGCTTACACAGATGTTTTCACTAATTGGCACATCTACTCTAGCTGAATGGTTGTGGTAATTAACATCAGCTGGTTTATTGATTTGGAGAGAACTTTTTTTTTCTGAACCCAGAATGTCCGTCCCTCTAAAGGCACGTTCGGGCTGACTGAGAACCGCGCAGGTGCTCGCTCCCATTCCCGCACCTAATCTCGAACCAGCGAGCGTGTTCATGCCATAAGTCTGAGCTTTTGAGAACCATAAAGTTGGTTCACATGCAAACTAAAAAATACTTTTTTTTTTCTCAGCGAAAGGTGACGACAACATGGGCATCAGCAGGTTCATCCGGGTAACACACAGTCACGTGCGGGAAAGTTCAGAGCCTGGTTTGAACACGAGAGGTTTGCAGGTAAGCTCTTTAGTTTAGAGCGTAACTGGTGTGGGGACGGACACCAGCACCATTCTGGTCGGCATGAAAACAGACCCTTTCTGTGTCTCAAATGGCGCACTTGTGTCAGTGCACCACAGACAGCCTACAAAGGTTTGGTTGTGCCGTGATGGGAAATGAGTTTTGTTCATGATTAATTGATATGCATACGCTATTGTGTGGTATTATAGGGCCTATGTGGTTACTATGGAGATATAAATGGGTGAAATTACGTTCGAGACCTCCACAAATATATTTTTGCTTTTCTAGCCATCGAGGGAATGGGAGCACCTATTGGAGCTCTCACGCGTGCATACTTCAACCAATCTGAACTCTTTACGCGTTTCAATCAATGCTTGAAGCCGACACAAATTTTGTAGGCTAGATAACTTTGGACATTTGCTGGATGTTTTTCTCCCTTCCTTTGTCTGCGCGCCCCACGGCTGTGCATCCCCATTCTCTGCCGACAATTTTTTTTTTTTTAAACGGGTATTATTTCGTTGCACCCCTCTCAACTTTGTCTGCACCTCAACTAACCTCACCCCCACCCCATCCCTATCACGCACGGATTTCGCACGCACGCATTAAGTATAACTTTGTTTTATTTAAGACCTTCACTGCTATTGCCCTGGCCGAGTTTGAACTATGCGTCAAGGCAAAAACATTGCACTATTTTCAGCTCGCCGCCAAACTAGTCAGAAAGCTGTAGTGCAAACCATATAACGCTCATTACCCACTAAGTTGCAGAAGCACACGCCAGGCAGGAAACATGTAGCCTACCTCTAGAAGTCAGTAACCAACTCAACTACTGTACCGTCCATAGGGACTTCCACAGGGTTGAGCCACCATTTAAACTCGGGGAAGCGCCTTGAAGACGCGTGCATGCTATGCGAAAAGACAGGGTGAACCACGATGGGTCCCTTATTTTTTCATGTTTAAATATATATATACAGTATATATATATATATATATATATATATATATATATATATATATATATATATATATATCACTCATTATTTTATTTTTTTACAAATTGCACCCTGGTGCCAAGTAACACAATCTTGTTCCATGCTGCCACGTCTTTGCTGCGTCTTCTAGCTCCGCTACAGATGACGTCATAACGCCTCCACCCTCTGTTAACAGGTGCGATAAATTGTCCTGATGACTCCTGGGTCACAATGATCAGATATATCCGCACATTCAGAAATACCACATTCACATACATCCGATTTGTATCTGATTAAAATCCACATTTGGAAAGGGCCTGGATATGATCTGAGGAGATCAGAATTCATGCGCTCTGTGGCTGTTTACATATGGGTCGCATGTATCGGACATTGGAGCAAAAAATCGGATCTGAGTCACTTCAAGTGACTAGTGTAACCATGCCCTTAGTGCATAGTGCACACAGTGCACTGAGGTATTTAGTGCATAGTGTCGAGGGAAAGTTTGGACTTTCAGTTCATTGAATTTTCAGCATGAGCACCCTACGCACTGAAACATAGTGGCTGTTTCCCAATGTCCAATGTTCTAGCCTTGTTAGAACGTGAAACACCCAGTAATTGGATACTTGGCAGAGTTCACCAAAGAGTATCCAATTACTGGGCGTTTCATGTCCTAGCAAGGTTAGAACACTGGACATTGGGAAACGCCACTGTCCCAAATGCACAAGTGTGCCATATGAGACACAGGCCCTGTTTATACATACATGGAGAGTTTTATAAACACATCGATTTGGAAATTTTGTTCACACATAATCAGACTTACAGCTCCCCTGAAACCGTTTTCCATAATGCACCTGTCAGAATGGTGTTCTTATCCACCATGCTGTGTAAACAGGAAAAAAAATGTAAACCGATACAAAATATCATTTTTTATTCACATATACAGTATATGTGTAACCATGGCATATGATCAGCTGCTATATTGAAAAGGAATATTTTTTTTCACTCTCTGACTCAGGGATGTCCCTCAGAATGAGAGTGGGAGCCGAGGAGAGAAGTTAAGTTGCACTGTGCTGGGCCTGGATTGGGCTGGGCTGGGCTGGGCTGGGCTGGGCTGGGCAAGGCTAGGGTGGGCTGGGCTGGGCTGGGCTGGGCTGGGCTGGGCTGGGCTGGGCAAGGCTAAGGTGGGCTGGGCTGGGCTGGGCAAGGCTAAGGTGGGCTGGGCTGGGCCTGGGCTGGGCTGGGCTGGGCTGGGCTGGGCTGGGCAAGGCTAAGGTGGGCTGGGCTGGGCTGGGCAAGGCTAAGGTGGGCTGGGCTGGGCCTGGACTGGGCTGGGTGCTCCATGAGCCATCAGAGGGACCAGCTGAGCCATATGGGCCACATTCCAGTGCTGGCATAGCCAACAGGAGCTGTCCGTCTTTATCTGGAGGGATGAGGCGCGCTGTGTAAACACTAGACTGGACAGGGCTGGACTCCCAGGCTCCACTGCCGGCCACGAGGATGCGTCTAAAATGGGAACCTAGCGACTTGCTGCCTTGCTACCTTTACTGTATAACAAGCCGGGCGTAATTTTAGGTATGGATGGTGCGGACATGTCCATACCACCTTTGAGATTAACCTAGCTTGTCCCCACCACTTTTTCACAAACATAATGCAAAAACCGCATACGCGGACAATTTGCCATTGAAATGTCCCCACCATTTCCCAGGCCTAACCTACACCCAACAAGCCACACACAATAAGCAAGGCATCAGGGCAGGAATGAATGTTGTTTTCTTAACGTGCTGAAGGACACATTTACACACTTCCTTGAAAATTGGGGGGAAATGAAGGCACTGTCCGATGCAGCATCACATGCATTTATTCAATTTGGACAGGCTGGATGCCTTCCTGCCACCTACAATATCCTGCCATAACTACAGAGGTAGCATACTGTATATTTTCCACATCTATTGGACATAGAGTGCCACACCAGGCTTTTCATGCAGTAAATTGGCAGCAGTCAAAGTTCAGGTCAACAAAGTTCTAAATTGCCGTTTGAATGCTAGTGGAAACAGTAATTGAATCAAATTACAGATAGAAACAAGTCGAAATGTTATCCAAAACAAATGTATGTAGCAAAAAAAATGAATCCCCTTTTCAATCCTTTTTAAAACAATCATTTTGCCCAGCCCTTCCTTTGACCTAAGCAAACACTCCCAGTGCAGCTTTTTTCCCATGTCAGACAGTCACACAGCACTGGACAGCAGCAGGCCACCAATGATCAGGTCAATAGAGGGACACTGACAGACACTGAGAATGAGAGAACAGAGGAGAGGAGAGGAGAGGAGAGGAGAGGAGAGGAGAGGAGAGAATCCTATCCAGAGGTCTTATTTGTCATTGAGTAGGCGGCGACGCCGACAAATCACATGTTAATTGCTGGGTTGGGTTTCAGGTGCTTACGTTTCAAATGCTTGGAAAAATATACAGCACATACGAATGCACACACGTATGCACATACACAAACATGTGTGCACGCGCGCACACACACACACACACGCACGCACACACATACACACACACACACACACACACACACACACACACACAAAGAAAAGCTCTCAGAGATCCCGGACACAAGCGCCTTGTTGCAGCCGAACAGTCAAGGGCAGGAGAGTTAACATGCGTCCCGAATTAACAAGAGCCACGTCACCTTTCATTCATGACAGTGAAAACTTTCCATCTACACTCCAGTATAATGGCCCACTTGTTTAGATAATGAAAAACAGCACCCAACCACCCCCATGCAAGCCTACACACACATATACTCTGTCACTGCCATTTGGGGTGATGTGATTTGATAAAAGGTGTTTACGGTCTTTCCAAATAAAAAGCTACCTCCCATGATGTTAACCCACAAGTCTTGAATGTAGCCACACACAAATCTGACCTGACAACAATGCTACCATCCATTCCCTATATAACTGCGAGAACAAGCTAAAAATGTAGTACACATGTAGTGCGCAACTAAATAAACATTAAGTTCAAGAGTTTTTTATTGTTGTTGTCAAAAAAAGGCAAAGAAATTGTGCTTGGAGCAGATCACACTCCGGGGCTCAGCGTCTCTGTGCGCCGCCATAAAAAGTAATAATGGTTTTAATGATAACATACTGTCCCAGTAGAATGAACATATGATAGTGATGATGGTTTTACTCTATGCACTTTCTTAACAGCAAGAAGCAAGGGATTTTACAAAGTTTGCTCAACTATTTATTTAATAATTAATTTCCAGTCTAAGCCCACTTTGATGAAATATGAAGTTACATTGTTTGGTTACACTTTACTTGACGCTGGCGACATAGGTATGACATAACAGTGTCATAACAGTGTCATAATAGTGTCATGAACGAGTCATAAACATAATGCCAATGTCATAAACATTGTATGGCCATGAAAAGTTGACATTGTTAGGCCTGTCTTTGTCATAACCGAATTTCACTTAAAGACAAAGTCATACAATGTTTATGACATTGACATAATGTTTATGACACATGCATGACTGCATAACGACAATCTTATGACATTGTTACAGTATGTCATACATATGACGCCGGCGTCAAGTAAAGTGTTACCCATTGTTTTGTGTCTGTGCAGAGCAGAGACTTAATAGTCTTATTTTAATACTGCAGTATCATGATTACCTCTATAACCTTTGATTGCAATTGGCTCAGTCGCTCCTGACTTTATGATCTTGAAGGGCGGTCAAAGCCCACCCATACAGGAAGAATTACAAAAAGACAGATCCAAAGACATAACAGGCCTTCAGTCTTCACAAAGCCACCAAGTGCCATTTGTACAAGATAGGGCTACAATGAGTTACAACCAACAGATGATGGGCCTAGTGAGGTACAGCCGACAGCACATGTCTGAATGGCGCTTTTTAAGCCGCAACTCAGGGGTTATCTCAGAACTGGGCTTTCGGTTCCAGTCTGCTAGAGTTATAACATTGGAAACATGGCGCTTACCTCAGTCGCAAAGCTCAGGGCCTCTGGGTCTCTCATTTCTATTTAATGGACTTCTGAGAACCTTCTACATGGTCTCGTTTAGAGGTACACAGGAGATCCATCGTATGAAAAGTACTGTATTCATTGTAAAAACACAGTATGGAAATGCCACATAAGGGCTTGCTATGAGGTGTTCCCCACCAGGATTGCATGGCAAAGACACCCACTTAAAGGGGATCCCTGCCCGCAAGACTGTGAAACCCTGTTGGAACGTACGAGCTGCGAACAGCCATCCAGTGAGGCACCCACTGTGTTTCTAAGCTGTCACTTACGCACACAGAACCAACAACTTTAGAGGTTCCAGGATCCAATTTCAGTTAATGAGCTAAAATGTCCGCCCGATAGAGAGCTCTTTTTCTGAGGTGGCCACGGTGGAAGCGGCCATGTTTGTTTGGCAGTCAAATGGTCGCATTGAGCGTATAGAGAAAGCCATAAAAGAGGCTGTAGTGGTCTATGTATCGTGCCGTTGTTGGCACTCGGTGGCCAGCTGCCCATAGAGAGCTCTGCTGGGTAAGCTTTAGAGGTTGCCATTCTTGGCAGAGGGCAGGTGGCCTGGCACACACACACACACACACACACACTCATATACACTCGCAGGATGTCATTTTTACATGACGGATTTGGACTGTGTTAACAAGCGTGTGAAACTGTGTAGGGGGAACAGACCATTTCCCCCCACTAACAACCCTCTTGCGCACGCACGCACGCACGCATGCACGCACACACACACGCACACACACACACACACACACACACACACACACACACACACACACACACACACACACACACACACACACACACACACACACACACACACACACACACACACACACACACACACAAAGAAAAAGAGCTATTCCTGTTATGCTGGTGGCTGACAGCAATGGTGTGATATTCCCTTCCACTCTTCCTTTTCTCTTTTCCTTCCTGTTCCTTTGCTATGTCTCTCTCTCTCTCTCTCTCTCTGTCGCTCTCTCTCTCTCTCTCTGTCGCTCTCTCTCTCTCTCTCTCTCTCTCTCTCTCTCTCTCTCTCTCTCTCTCTCTCTCTCTCTCTCTCTCTCTCGTCTTTCTACTTGTCAACTTCCATCATCAGATTGTCATGTAACTATGCATTTTGCAGCTCTGACTTTCTTTTGACTGATGGTTCACTTGTGTTCTCTTTCACCTTTTTCCTCACTCTTTCTCTCAAAAAGTCTCACTCTCACTCCATCCCTCTTCCCCATGTCATCATTTGGTTGTGTATGGTATGCCTCTGATGTTTTCCTATGCCACTCTGTCCCTCTCAGTGAGTCAGTGTCCTCAGCAACAGTTTACAAATACTCCATTACTGTACAAACATGCCTTGAGGAACACCACACGCAGCTATTGGAAATATGTCAACACATGGTTTCATCTTCAAAAGATGAGCTGCCTCCCTTTATCCACTGCTGACTATTAGGCTACACACACACACACAAATACACACAAATACACACACACACACACACACACACACACACACACACACACACACACACACACACACACACACACACACACACACACACACACACAGTACTCGGCAGGCTTGAAGAAACCAGACCCTAAGACAAGTCAATAGCTTATCTACAGACACTGTCTGTCTGACAGTCTGTCTGCAGTTTGTCAAAGTTGTTGTATTCCCGTCGCACTGGTGGTCATTTATCAAAGACGATAGTGTTTGTTTCCTGTCCCTGTCCGATGTCTGTCTGATGCGAGATAGGAAAAACAAACAAAAATCTATCTGCCCTCCTCACAAAGGCTCGTATCTATCTACCTCACATGCATTCACGCAGGTGGGATTCTATCAGCACCATGACAACAAAAAGAGTGAGCGAGGGCTCTTTTCTTTTTTTTGAATGGCTTGAACTATCTGCAGTGTTCCCAAAACAAATATTTGCACTGCGGAGTGTTGGCCGCATGCCTGGTTCCTTTTTAAGACTCCGGTACCGGAACAAAACATCTCAGTCAGGGCAGCACACAAAAAAGATTGGGAAGAATAGAAAAAAAAAGAAAGCACATATTTTCAGTACGGATCACTACTCTCCAAGAGACTGTTGCTTTATTAAATAGCAAAAAAAAAACAAAAAAAACAGCACTGAAAGCAAAAACACAGACTGTAATGTAAACACAACAAAGGGCCAAAAAAGACAAGAGAAAAGAATGACATGCTGGACATGACAGCTTGGATTTAATAAACTGGACCCCGGCCTCTGAAGCTGAAAGAAGCTCTTGCAGACTGCGCAGGCGCTACAAGAGATGGAATGCTAGTGACATCAGAGAGGCCATGGGAACGGGACTCAGCATTGGTCGCTTTTATATAATTGTGGTTTTTGAATGGCTTGTATGGCAACAAAGCTCTACAGGGCTGCTTGGGAGTGAGGAAAGACTTATGAATAGAGATGTACAGGATCCAAGATCCGGTTCCGGATCCGGCAGGATAATAGGGGTTTTTCAGACTATCCGGATCCGGTTCCAGGATCCAGGATCCAGGATCCGGTAGCCGAGGCTTTTAAGTCAAAATAGTTTGAGCCACCGTGATAAAAAGGGCCCACGTGTGTGAGTAGGCTATGTGTTTCAACCCTTTCGTAGGATCCGGTATCCGGTTCCGGATCCGGCAGGATCTTAAGCAGTGGATCCGGTATCCGGCAGGATCCTAAAAATCAGGATCCGGTGCATCTCTACTTATGAATAGAACTAAAATGCTTAATCCTGCTCAAGCATATTTTGGAGAAGTAGAGTAGAGATATTTTAATACGTAATAGGCCTACTAAAGGAAAGTTAGGTATACTATTAGGTAATATTTAGCATTGTAACTAGCTGTGTCCAGCACACAATCATTCTCTCCTGTACTCCAGTGCAGTGTTTCTCACAGTGATTTTAACCCTGACCACATTGACAAGTGTTTCTCTTTGATCAGCCTAGAGGTTGAAATCTGTATTGTTTCTCATGTGAATTGTAGAACAGATAGCTCTCTTCTCCA